>NC_037689.1:39570396-39607322 GCF_003255815.1 Theropithecus gelada
AAAAAAAAAAAAAAAAAAAAAAAAACCTTTTGCTTTAGCTGGTTTCTGCTGATGCTGCTCTGGCAAGGGAAGTAGAAGTGCCACCTTGTCCCTCCCAAGTGAGCACAGAAGTTCAGGTCCCTCAGGCAGGCTCTGTTGTCATCTGAGATGTCATTAAACTCCCTATGTAGCCTCCATTGACACTCTGGACAATGACAGCTCTGGGGTAGTTACCTCATTATTGCTGACTGGTGGCGAAAGTCCTGACTCTGCACTGAGCCTCCCTTGACATCATCCTAGTAGGGAAGGGTGCCTTGTTACTGCCAGATAAAGATAGGAGAATGGACTTCCCACAAGGGGAGTGTGTTTGTTATCATCCAGTAGGGATGAAAGCCCTGACTCCATATTCAGCTTCCTCTGACATCACTCTGATGAGAGGAGAGCCTCATTACAGCCATGTAATGGTGGAAGTCAAGACTATTCACTCAGGGTTTGCTGATGTCCCTTGGGGTGGGGCCATGGTTCTTTCTGTGGTGCTTGGTTGGAGTGGAGTGGTTATTTTCTAAATGTTCTGTCTTAGGCACTTTCTTGATACTTTGGCCAGAGAGAACAGGCTTTTGTTGGGGCTTTTTCTGTCTGCTCCTGTTGCTGTTCCCAGATTGCCAGTCCAAGTCCGGGATGTATGAGGCAAAAAGAAAACCCAGAGAATTTATTGCCTTGTTGTTCATCAGGTCCTGAGGTCTCTAACTGGCCTGCTTTCTTCTTTCTACCTTTCAGAATCTTCTCATGTTTGTTTCATATATAATCGCTAGAGATTTTAGCTGTACTTAGCAGGAGGAATGGGTAAAAGTACAGCTACTTCATTTTCCTGAAGGTAGAAGTTCTCCAAGAGGTCTTTATATAAAGGTGGAAGAAAAAAAGTTTGGGTAGAGAACAGGTAGATGATGATGATCATCACCACAAAACTCAGTAGAATAAACACTATCTGCCTAAGAGAGCTTCAGGAAGTAGAGCTTCATGGGAGATCCAGATTTGAACTAACACTAGATGGTGGAAGAGTGGGAATGCACAGAGTTGCTTGCTATGGAAAGGGGAATGGAAATTCTTTTTTTTTTATTATTATACTTTAAGTTGTAGGGTACATGTGCATAACGTGCAGGTTTGTTACATATGTATACTTGTGCCATGTTGCTGTGCTGCACCCATCAACTCGTCCTTTACATCAGGTATAACTCCCAATGCAATCCCTCCCCCCTCCCCCTTCCCCACGATAGGCCCCGGTGTGTGATGTTCCCCTTCCTGAGTCCAAGTGATCTCATTGTTCAGTTCCCACCTATGAGTGAGAACATGCGTTGGAAATTCTAGGGAACACTGTAAAAAGGGTTAGGAATGACAGGAAGAACAAGAGAGGTGGAAAGCCGAACAAAAAATTATTGACTGAGAGTATGCAAGAGGAGAGATGACATGTGAGGCTTTTATTTGAGAAGTGACACAGGTGTGACAGGCAGGATTGACTGTCTTAGCAGTCACAGATAAATTTAGTGTCACACCAGGGCCTGATCACAGTACACTCTTGGCTTCCTAGTGACAGGGAAATAACTTCTGCTATAATGGGGTTCAGGTAGGTAGAAGCAGGAATGGCACCTGCAACTTTTGAATTTCATTTGCCCACAGGCACACCCAGCCCTGATACAAATAACCTGAAATGAAGGGTTTAATTTCCAAAATGTCCTGGAAGAGTGGTGGACCACTCATTTACTCAATTCCCCACCCCTTAATTTGTCATTCCAAAAAAGTTTTCAGGAAAACCGGTATGATTTTTTATTTTATTTTATTATTATTATTATTTTTTTTTTTGAGACAGAGTTTTGCTCTGTCACCCAGGCTGGAGTGCAGTGGCATGATCTCAGCTCACTGCAACCTCCGCCTCCCAAGTTGAAGCAATTCTCCCACCTCAGCCCCCCGGTAGCTGGTACTATAGCTGTGCACCACCACGTCTGGCTAATTTTTGTATTTTTAGTAGAGATGGGATTTCGCCACATTGGCCAGACTGGTCTCAAACTCCTGACCTCAAGTAATCTGCCTGCCTTGGCCTCCCAAAGTGCTGCGATTACAGGTGTCAATCACCATGCTAGGCCTGATTCCTTTTCATCTAGGCATTGTAGGGTACACATTTTTGAAATATTTGAATATTGAAGTTTTCAATTTAAAACAAATTGTTGTTGTAATAACAATAATTAATTAATTGGCCACTTATTAGATGCCACATACTACTCTAAGTGTTCGACATGTTTTAAATCTTTTAATCCTTACAATGACCCTATAGTAGACAATAACTATTGCATTAGCTGCATATTATGCCTGAGAAAACTGGGGATGTACTAAAGGAATTAGAAATATGTTCAAAATCTCCACCAAATTAAAAACTGGTATAGCCATCTTCTCTGTTACCACATTCATTACATGAGAATCACAAAGAATGATGTTTTCCATTCTTCCTCAAATAATTACTACTCTTGTATTTATTTCATCTGCTGGGATAAAAAGTATCAAGCACTAATCTCATTTGTTTCTTCTCTGGCAACTCACTTGATCCATTATCCCTATTTTTCATGCTTTTAAATTTGGGGCAGTCATAACAGGCCTCTAGCCCACTAGCCACCGAAAACAGAGGCATTAAGATTTTATTGCAAAACATTTTGAAAATATTGAATTTGTACTAAATTATTATTCAACCCATAGGGAGCTAGGTGGTAGCTAACAAAGGAGAAAAGCAGGAGATAGAAGAAAAACCACACAGAAGAAGGGTTGCCTAGCGAGCTGGAGCTGAAGACAACAAAGACCCAAAGGACACCGGGAGATGCCAAAGGTTTGTTCTCAATCATATCCACCCCATGTCATCTCTAGGCTCCTTTGCACAGGGCTACGGGCTTACCTTGGTGCCTCACTGATGGCTACATCAATGTCAAATAATGATTTGAATCATTGAAAGAGATTCTTTGGACTGTTTCCCAAGTCTTCACCTTTGCTACTCATCTCCTCTTTCATCTACCTCTCCAAAGGTCCCCATAGATGGTCTTCAGTTTCACCCACATTGATTTTGCTTCATGCAGAAATATGCCCAGAAAGCTCTCTCAGAGCAGAACTGAGCCGGCTGGTGCTCAATGGTGTGTGCGTGTGTGTGTGCCCTCACCACATAATTCTCTTGCCTGATGTAGAATTAGTGTCACACAGATTGCATTTATATTCAGAGAGAGAGAAAAAAAGAAGAACATTCAATGTAATCCTATTATAAACAATTTTTAAACATTGAAAATTCCCCCTTAGTGATGCACTTCCAGGGTAGGGTAAATTTGGAACCTTTTTGAGTCAAATCTGCAAGCAGAAAACTTCTCACTCCTGGGTTGAAGGCCATCATGGATCAGCATGCTGCCTGAAAATCTGCAGATTCTCCCATCAAATTAGCACAGGCTCTGAGCAGACTTGAGGATTTCCATGCTATCACTTTTTAGGAAATCTTGAATAATGAAAGACCAAAGCTCAGATTCCATTTGTTTGCCTCTGTCTTCTTTCCCAAGAGGAATGCTGGCCCATGCTCCTCACCAAAATTTAACCCCCCAAGACGCACTTTTTTGTTACTTCTGTTTGGAAAGAGCAGCATATAAATAGACTTTAAATCACTTAAGTACATTCATGAGCTCTTACATGTGCTTTCTGCATCCATCTCTCCCCCTGCCTTGCACCACACCATAGAGTATACTGATGACAGATTAAGCGGTCCCAAATTAAAGTTTCCATCATGCCATGTCACTACGCAGACACATCCAATGACTCCCATTTGCCTATAGGATAGATTCTCAAATCCTTTCCATTCTTTTCTCTCGCTCTTCTGTTACACAATCCCTTCATTTCAGAATCCTCCTAAATAGGTCTTCCTCTTTTCCCCACCTTATTCCTCTTAACGTCTTCCTCATCTTAACCCTTCACATGGGTCTCCCTTCTACATATCTAAAATCCTTCAGAGAAGTGGTTGGTTCTCAAAGTTTGGTCTCCAGATCACCAACATGAGCATCACCTGGGAACCTGTTAGAAATGCAAATGCTCAGGCCCCACCCCAGACCTGCTGGCTCAGAAACTCTGGTGATGAGAACCCGCAATCCAATTTAACAGTCCCTGCAGGTTTGATGATCCATTTTAGCTCAGATCTCACCTCTTTCTGGATGCTTCCCTGGTCCCCACAGCTTTTGTCCAGGCTCTTAAGATGCTTCCATGTTTGTTTATCTTATTTGGCAATCACCATGTGCAACTTTGCTTGCAGTTAGCTACCTTGTAAGAAAGCCAAGGATGATTTCCACCCCTTCTTTCTTTTCTTTCTTCCTTCCTTCTCTCTTTCCCTCACTCCCTTCTTCTACCTTTCCTCTTCCCTCTCTCTTCTCTCCCCTCTCCTTTCCTCCCTTCCTCCTCCTTCTCCCTCCTCTCTCTCTCCCTCCCTCCCTTCTCCTTTCCTCTCTTCCTCCTTCCTCTCTTCTTCCTGCTCTCCCTCCCTCCTTCCCCACTCCTTTCCTCTCTCTGCCTCCATCCTTCCCTCCCCTCTCTTTTCCTTTCTCCCTCCCTCCCATCTCTTTTCTTCTCTGCTTCCCTCCCTTCCATCTTGCCCAATCCACCAAAGCCCTAGCACAGCTACTCAGCAATTGTTGATTGGTTGTGGTTAGGTGACTAAACAGAACTCATATGTGTTGGTAGTACCTTTCCAGCCTTGAAGTCTGCAAGAAAGACACGTCCTTCCAAAACTTGTCCTCTAGTTCTCATGTCACAAACAGAATACCAGCGCTGATGGCTTATGACCCCATCTCTAGCACTTCTTGAGTTTTAATATTCTGGAGACACTATAAATGATTGATACAGGCTACTGATGTGCTAATTATTAATGACTAAAGCAGATCCCAGAAAAATCATGATTTAGCAAGCTTTGTTGGCTCAGTTAGGCTACTTAAGACAAAGTGCACTAAATGGCAAACCAAAAAGATCAATGTGACCAAATAGTAAGTCCTTGTGGCTGTCTACCTACCCCCACCGCACTCCCCGGGGAAACAACCCTTTTCAACATGGAGAACATCATAGCCAAAAATCATGAGATGTACCTCATCCTCTCTCAGAATCCACTAGTAAAATAAAGGCCACACACTGGATCATGAGAGCCTCTTCCTTTCAATACCATCTATTTGTATTATTTCCTCTCCTCGTTACCCATCCTGAACCCCACATTTTGACATTTTCATCTATAAGGCAATTTGCTCTTCAATGCCATGATGTCCAAAGAGAAGTTAAAGAAGCAACCAGGGGCCAGGTGCAGTGGTGCACACCTGTAGTCTCAATGCTTTGGGAAGCTGGCCCAGGAGAGTTGCTTAAGGCCAGAAGTTCAAGACCAGCCTGGGTAACAGAGTGAGATCCCTTCTCTACAAAAAATTTAACAACTAGCCAAGTGTAGTGGCATGTGCCATACTCCCAGCTACTTAGGAAGCTGAGGATGGAGAATTGCTTGAGCCCAGGAGTTAGAGGCTGCAATGAGCTGTGACCATACCACTGCATTCCAGCCTGGGTGACAGAGCAAGACCTCACTTCAAAAAAAAAAAAAAAAAAAAAAAAAGCAACCAGGTTGCTAGATATCTTGTGAGAGCAGAGGGAGAGAATCTGTTATAAGATGCCTCTGGGGAAAAATGGGTTTATGGTTTTTATTCCATGGTTCTCTGGCCTACGGTGTTTCAACAGGATTTGGAGTTAGTGCTCACAAACCATTTTGAGATTCCAGCCCCCTTTAGAGGAGTGAACTCCAAAATGTTTTTGATCCAGGCACCTATATCAATAAAAAAATACTTTGAGCATGTACCACCAACACAGATATATTTGTTTCTAAATTGTATTTGTGCAGTACTGTTCTGATGTACTATGTGCATAATGAAACACATACACAAAAATACATTTTGAAAGGATGGGTGAAAATATAAAATGAATATTTTTAAAGTATTTTCCAATTGTGATATCTTCCTGTTATCATTTGCTAATAGCTCAACAAACAATATGCGTTACAGAAAGCTTCATTTCCCTGGCAGACACTGTCAGGACTCAACCTGTATTGTCTTGGTCCACCCTAGCAGGCATCTGTAGGGTTCCTGTATAAGCAACAGCTCACGTGTTTCTCTGCATGAAAGCATTCTCTAACTATTAAAGTGTGACTAGTGGGAACCTTCTCTTTTGGCTTTGGAGACCCCCTCCCTCTGTCTCTGTACGGGGGAGCTTCTTCCTTCTGTCTTCTCCCCTCCTTCTTGCTTATTAAACTCTCTGCTCCTTAAAACAACAACAACAAAAAAATGTGACAAGTATGCACAAGTGAGGCCTGCAGTAGGAGGGACCCAACACCCCAGGAATGATTCTCAACCAGTGAGGGATGGGAGTCAGTAGATAAATGCCCCAACTTCCTTGCACCTCAGAGGTTGATATGGTTTGGCTCTGTCTCCACCCAAATTGCACCTTGAATTGTAATAATACCCATGTGTCAAGGGAAGGGCCAGGTGGAGATAATTGAAACATGAGGATGGTTTCCCCATACTGTTCTCATAGTAGTGAATAAGTCTCAAGAGGTCTGATGGTTTTATAAATGGGAGTTCCCCTGCACAAGCTCTCTTGCCTGCCACCATGTAAGACGTGACTTTGCTCCTCCTTCACCTTCCACCATGATTGTGAGGACTCCGCAGCCACGTGGAACTGTGAGCCCATTAAACCTCTTTTTCTTTATAAATTAACCAGTCTTGGGTATGTCTGTATTAGCAGTATGAGAACATACTAATACAGAGGGATAATTCAGTCCCATACAGTCTCTCAGAAGTTCCTCAGCAGGATAGAGTCCCTGGTGCCCCACGTAGTAACCCAATCATCAACATATCCTTTATTGGCTTTCTTGCCTTTGTATGTCACTTTCCTACTCCCTCACTGTGCTTCCTGGAATCACCTCCCAAATAGGATACTTCTATCTAAATCTTTGTCTTGGGGTGTGTTTGTTGGAGTGGGGCAAACTAAGATAATTGTTAATAGCATTTTAAATGGTCTCCTTGATGCTCTCTATTTTTAAGTAACCTGATTATAATGTCATTATTTTATGTAATGTGGTTGGTGCTGAGCTACAACTAGGGTAGGATAATTGGCAGTGCTGCCATTGTCTTCTGATTTTGTAAGCTTGAATGAATAGTAGTATCTTGATCTCTGGTTTCTTTGTAAGGACTTTTTTCCTTTTCTTTTCTTTTTTGGAGACGGAGTCTTGCTCATTCGCTCAGGCTGGAGTGCAGTGGCGTGATCGGCTCACTGCAAGCTCCGCCTCCCAGGTTCACGCCATTCTCCTGCCTCAGCCTCCTGAGTGGCTGGGACTACAGGCGCCCGCCACTAAGCCGGGCTGATTTTTTTGGTATTTTTAGTAGAGGCAGGGTTTCACCGTGTTAGCCAGGGGGGTCTTGATCTCCTGACCTCGTGATCCTCCCGTCTCAGCCTCCCAAAGTGCTGGGATTACAGGCATGAGCCACTGTGCCCGGCCAAGGACTTTTTAACATTACATACCTATTGTGAGGGAGTTTTTAGTTACAACTGGCTAATATAATTTGTAATGCTAACTCACCAGGAACATGTAAACTGCAATACTTTGCAATACACTGAAAGAAGTGATCACATGAGGGCTCCACTGTCAACCCTTCTCAGTGTGGAATATTCCCTCCTTCCCCAGAATACCTCTAAAAGCACATGGGACATATGACCTGCTCATATAGACAGAGGAAGCTCACTGGTAACAATCTATATATTAAATGGTAGTCAAACTGAATCTATCTATCTACCTATCTATCTATCTATCTAGCTAGCTAGCTAGCTATCTAGCTATCTAGCTATCTAGCTATTCATCTATCTATCTATCTATCTATCTAGCTAGCTAGCTAGCTATTCATCTATCTATCTAATCATTCTAACATTTGCTCTGTATACCCCAGTATATTACTTCATTCACCCTTGGGGTATGACCACTCCATTTTGGAGGCCACTGCTCTAGAGAATCTAAGGCCTTACCTAAGCAACCAAAGCCAAGTGGACAATTGAGGCCAATAAAGAGCTCACAGAGAATCACTTACAACTGGAGGTTGGCGGTTTGTGGTAGGATGGGCAGTATTTCCGTGAATTGATGTCCTTGAATCCTTGAGGTCTTTACTTTGGTGTCTGAAGGAAGAAAGAGGAGTTAGATGCATTAAGTGTGGAGGTAGAGAAGGCTGGAGAAATTAGAAGTGAGGACAAGAAAGGAGAAGGCAAGATTTTTTTCTTGCCTGGTTTCATGGCATGGTTTTGATCTCCAGTGGAAAAAGGTATTGAGCTCTAACATGGAAGGAGACATTCTATGAGATACTCTGGTGAGACTGAATACAAGTATTTTTGTCTTGGGAACTGAGGTGACAAAGAATATCACACAGTAGAGAATAGAGATGATCTCTGAACTGTTGCCCCAAGCAGAACACTCTCTGCTACTGCATCATGGACTATTTAGAGAGCATGGCAAAAGAATGTACTTGGTGGGGAAGCTGGAATTCTCACCATCAGCAGCAACACTGGGAAGAGGCTTTCACTCTACTTCTGAGCAGATAACACTGACAAAGGGAAGCCAAATCGGGAAGAGAAGGAAATTTTGATAATGGATGTGTGGGACCTGCAGCTGTCATACTGATTCATGAGCTCCCTGTGAATTCCTGCTAGGGATATCCAGGAATACTCAACTGGGAAAGGGGGCACTTTTCCAGAAAGCTGGTGACCCTGAATAAGTAAGTAGAGTTAAAAGCCAGGAAGTTTGGATTAATTTGATTTCATTCATATCCCCAAGAAAACATTTGGGTTACAAATAATAATTTGGGTTCTTCTACTATCAAATAAGTAAATGATTATTTAATATTAAGTAATCATTCCTCCACTTTGGCACTAAAGAACTGGCCACATTGCAGATAAAAAAAATACAATGACACTTTAACCTGTTCACTTCTTATAGGGCAGTATTTGGTGCAAAGAAGTACTTTAAAGCACCAGTTGATGATATGATATACAGGAACAAACAAGGAGGTGAACTAATAATATGCTTCTTCTAAGCAGATTTGCAAGGGGAGACTTGCTTCCTGCTCTCCTGAGTTGCAGAATTATAGATGTTAGAGCCTGCCCTGTAAGTGCATCATTCCCCTTGGTGAATCATTTGTACATCACATGAATGATATTTTGTGGACCTGACCCTTAGCTTCTTCCATGTTGAGTAATAATTTATACTAACCATTTCTTTCTCCCATAATTTATAAACCTGATCATTCCCACCCAAATCCTTGGCATCTCACCTCCTCACACAGTCATGATTTAATAGCTCAGCTGTGAGGTGAGATCTCAAATTATCAAAGCATCATAACTTTTACTAAGAATACCATGAGACATGCAAAAGGAAGCTAAGACCACTGAAACCAGTTACACCTGAGGCAGGAGCATAAGCTAACTGCAAGATAGACACTTGTGGAAGCTTGGTTCACATTTTCAGGATGCTGGAAACCATTTAATGTGTTGGACAAATTTGGGGCATGGGGGAGATGGCATCCCAATGTCTTGAAAGTGTTAATAGACTTTCCAAAGATATCGTAATCTATTCCCAGTGAGTAGTTTCCCATGTCTCAACATAACAAATAACCACAGCCCAATCAACAAAATGCATAGACTTTTTGGACTGGGTAGCAAAGCAGATCTTTTCATCCAGGATGCTATCTGCAGTTTGGGACAGTTTTGGAACAGTTTTGGGACAGCTATCTGCAGTTTTGGGACAGTTTTCCTGAAGGGTTGTTTTCCTGGGTTGGAAGAGGTCTCTTGTTTTGAGTTTTTTTAAAAAAGATGTTTCCTTAAAAATTTTAAATCCATTTCATATTTTTTTCAGGGTCAAATTTTAAAAAATCAAATGAAAGACTCAAACACATTTAATAAGAAAGTGGTTAGCTTTTATCTGAAATCCTGTCTATACTATTGAGAGCAAATGTTTAACTTATGTGGAAGTGAAACATGGGCAAATGAAACTTAGAGAAATGCGACTTACTCAAAATTGTTGTAGATAAATTCTAGAAGTCAGAAGCTTGAAAAAGACATAAATAATGGTTTCACAAACTTATCCAAATGCCAATAATAATTTAATATTCTCCTTCTAAGAGCAAGCACTCTACTTGCTAATTATTATCTCAAAATGAATTCATGAACATTAATTAAGTCCCATCCAAGCAGCATGATTAAGACATAATTAATAACAGACATTTAATACTAGTCGAATTTAGTAAACATTTGTTTCCATTGAAACTTTTTGTTCATTTGCCAGATAAGCAAAAGGTTAACTTCACTGTTGCAGTATATCTTCTAGCAAATGTTGTGTTTGGAGTTTGAAAGCAGTGCTCTGGGAAACAGTGTGCTGTTACCATGGTCTTGGAATGTCATAATCCTGAATTCTGTAACCATCCTGCACTCAAATGCCCTAGCAATTTTGGGCAAGCAACCTAATGCTTCAGATACTCCGGTTTCTAATCCTATCATAAAACAAATATAATAACCCTTCTCAGCTTCTTAACACTTTCCACCCTTGGCTTCAAGGCCATTCTTCACAGTCTTCCTAATCTCTCCTTTTATTTTGCCCACTCTCGGTGGCATAGCTAATATATTTGACACCTGGAGCAGATCATTTCTAAAAATGTGCTGACTTTCTATGCCAAAATTATTTTTAGTATTGAATCATATAATAATCATAATAATCATTTTCTTGAATTTTTCTCTAGTTGTAAAACAAGCAATTAACAATTAAAATGAAGTTTTGGTCTGGAAAAGATGGCTTAGACCTGTTTCTCTCTGCTCCTACCTGCTAAGTACAACTATAAACCCTAGAAAAAACTCAAAAGGCAACCAAAAGAACACTATGAAATGTGATAAGAGGAAGGTGAGCTGGTTTGGGATCCCAGTACTGAAGGAAGAACACAGCAGCAGAGTGTCTTATACCCCCTACCCAACAGAAGAAGGCAACCTTGGCCTGGCATTTCCAAGCCTTCAACCTGGCAACACGAGGTAGTGCAGGTAGGCTGATTATGGACTGAATTTGAATGAATGAATGACAGTCCTATTGATAATGCCCAGTGAGCCTACAGTGCTGGTAAGAAGGATAAATCAAGAGCCCCGCTAAAAATAAGAAGCTAAGGCAAATTCTCTCTTCCCCTGCAGGACCTGAGACACCCCACTTCTACTGAGAGACACTGGGTGGCAGGCTGGCACTGGCAAGATGGTTCTGCCACACACAATAGGCTGCTTATTTCCAGGAAGCATTCTTTATCCTTATGGGCTAGAGATTCCTTTCTTCCAGCTTGAGACACCAGGTGGCCCTGCCCTGGGAAACCCTTTTGATCCTTTCAGGCAGCACCACCAGGGACCAGTGGAAGTCCCAGCAGCACCAGCTAAATCAAGCATACCAAGAAGCACTGAAAAGGCTCTGAAAATTAAACTGTCATTGAAACCACAGTCCAAAAAAGTAGATCAGGATCTGTATGCTAAACCGAAACTGGTTTATTTAAATAGGACCTAGAATCTCCTAAGATAAAAGCAAAAAATGTCCAGGATACAATAAAAAAATCACTCACCATATCAAGAGCCAGGGAAATCACAACTTGAATGGAAAAAGACAATCCAGGGATGGCAACAAAAAGATAATAGGATGCTAGAATTATCTGACAAGGAATTTAAGGCAAGCATAATAAATAACTTCAAATGAATAATAATGAATTCTTTTTAAATAAGTGAAAAAATAGAGAAAAAACTCAGAAAAGAAATATAAGTTATAAAAAATAATGAAATGAAAATCTTATAAATGAAAAGTATAATACTCCAAATTTATTAACTTGCTGGATGGACTTGACAGTAAAGCAAATATGTCAGCAGATAGAATCAGTGAACCTCAGGATAAATTAAGAAGATTCACACGATCTGAAAAACAGAGAGATAGCCCGCAAAAAAATGAACAGACTCTCAAAGACCTGTGGAACAATAACAAAAGATCAAACATGTTTATAATTGGAGTTCCAGAAAAAGAGGAAAAAGAGTGGGGTTGAAAGAATATTAGACATAATGACTGAAAACACCTCAAATGTGGCAAAAGAATCACATAGATTCAAGAAGCTGAGCCAACCTCAAACAAGATAACCTCCCCCCAATCCATATCATGACATATCATAGTTAAACTTCTGAAAACTAAAGCAAAGATAAGATATTGAAGGCAGCCAGAGAGAAATGATGCATTACCTATCAAGGAACACCAATTTGGATGACAATGGGGCTTTCTTTTTTTTTTTTCTTGTTCTAATCTCTTTAACGCAGCCTGCTCATTGCCAATTTACCCATCCCAATCAAAGGAGACTTTTCCTGTGTTTTTAACACACACTCACACACAGTACCTCCGAAGAAATGCGATGAGAGATCAATTCACAGTCGTGAACCAGCTCCTTATTTGTAAGAATATGTTTGTTTCAGGCTTGTAGAAGAATTTTATTTTACCATGACGCAAAATTTAACATGTGCACTATATAATCTCCCCTCACCCAGATGAACGTCACTTTATTTATTTATATTTTTTAATTTATTTATTTTTTATTATTATTATACTTTAAGTTCTAGGGTACATGTGCATAACATGCAGGTTTGTTACATATGTATACTTGTGCCATGTTGCTGTGCTGCACCCATCAACTCGTCAGCACCCATCAACTCGTCATTTACATCAGGTATAACTCCCAATGCAATCCCTCCCCCTCCCCCCTCCCCATGATAGGCCCCGGTGTGTGATGTCCCCCTTCCCGAGTCCGAGTGATCTCATTGTTCAGTTCCCACCTATGAGTGAGAACATGCGGTGTTTGGTTTTCTGTTCGTGTGATAGTTTGCTAAGAATGATGGTTTCCAGCTGCATCCATGTCCCTACAAAGGACACAAACTCATCCTTTTTTATGGCTGCATAGTATTCCATGGTGTATATGTGCCACATTTTCTTAATCCAGTCTGTCACTGATGGACATTTGGGTTGATTCCAAGTCTTTGCTATTGTGAATAGTGCCGCAATAAACATAAGTGTGCAGGGAAATACATTTTTAACAAGCATTTGCAGATAATTGTGATACACATGGAACATTTGAGAATTACTGTAATAAAGAACATTTAATGGCATAGGAAAATGGTCATGACATAATAAGTGATGAACAAGTTCCAAGACAGGTTGATCCTTTTTACATAAAAATACATATTTGTGTAGAAGAACTTACGGAAGGAAAAAGGCCAGAGTGAAAACCATGGTTAATATAATGCTATATGACATTAATGAAAAGATGGCATCCAGGAGAAAACGGATGTTTCCACTGTATTTTGTATTTCTCATATCATACTTTTATTATTCTACTGAGGAGGCAAAATCTATTTAGATTAAAACAGTATTGGATATAAGGACAATGGAGAGGAGGAGGAGTCAAAGAAGGATTCAAAATTTAGAAAAATGGTGATGCATTCATTGAGCAAGGAAGTGAGAAAGAGAATCTGGTTTAGGGAAGAAAGATGAGCTGGCTTTGAACATGGCAAGTTTGAGGTACTGCTAGCACATCCAGCATGAAACAACCAAAAGGCAGTTGAGATTCTGGGTCTAGAATTCAAGAAACTGAGTGGGGCTAGAGATGAGATTTAAAGACAATAGAAGTTGAGGAGTAAGTTAAATCCAGGAGAAAGACAGAAAGGAGACAAAAGAGAAGGTGGCCAAGATCAGCTCTCTTTGATTAGTGGAAATGAATCAAAGAAAAGTCAGAAAAGGAATAAAGGAGAGTATGGTCAGAAATATAGAGAAAGAACCAGTAAGATCCAGTACCACCAACCATTCCCCATTTTTCTAAAATTCATTCATTGAGCAAGAAGAAGGTCAAAGAGGATGAAGACCAAGAGTTAGCTGCTAGATTGGACAAATAGGACCGTGGGGACCTTGGGCAGAGTTGATTTTGAAAAATGGTGGCATCTGTAGTCAGGTAGCAAGGAGTTAAGGAACAATCAAATGATGAGGAAGACCAAAGAGCCAGTGCAGCCATTGCCGCATTTTGAGGTTGTTTAGTGACCTCTCTCACTGCAAAGAAGTTACTCCATGGTTTTCATGCTCCTTCCAAGATGGAGCTGTGACGATTTTCTCCCAGCATTCTTTCCCCAGAGAAACTAAATTGGAATTTCAGTTGTTCCCCCTTTCATGGAACTTTGAATCACCCTATGCAGTATAATTTTTTGAGAGATAATTTCTGTTTCCCCTCCCTGCATTTTTGTTCTTTCCTCACTCTGCGTTCTTGCCATGACAAAGGTTTGAGGTTGGACAAAGAGCAGAAGTTCCCTACAAAACATTTCCCTTCCGGGCTTTGTTTCCCAAATCCTGAACCTCTCCAGAGAACTGTTATGGTGTCCTAGAGAGTATAAGGCAAGAGAGAGAATACTTTTGAGGAAATCAAGAAGGATTTCCCTAGGACTAAAGAGAAATTTATTTGGCTGGGGACAAGAGAGACAAATTTGAGAGCTTGGAGAACCACAGGTATCTACATTCTTCATCCTGACAGTTACAGGAGAGGAGAAGGATTTCCGACAACTGAGCTGAGGGAGGGAGGCTGGACCAAGGCTTAGGCTCCTGCCTGGCCAAGGCTTCTCCAGCTCCCAGCATGGCCCAGAACCTGCAGAATCTGAGGAGCTAAAGGGACCCTATGGCCTGGCTCTGTTCCATCTCAGTGACAGCTTTGGATTTGCCTGAGATCATGGGGGTTACTCTGATGACGATATGCAGTGTTTTTTGCTTACCTAAGTTTTGCTCACCTGAGTTTGTGGATTGAGATTTATGTCTGCTGCATTAGAGGAAGTCAAGTTTATATTCTCAAGCAAGATGAGTGCTTTCTTCATCTGGGAAGAAAACCAGTGGGGTAGGATGGGTGTCTCTAGATGATGTGACAACTGGCATGTAGCTAGTAGTCAGTTTGGTAGGATGGGTAGAGGAGGGTAAAAGACAAGTGACCTCATTTTCTGAGAAAATGGATTCTAGTTAATCTCTGCTGCTTAAGCTTCCCACATCTTTGGCCAAGGTATTTCATTTCCCTGGGCCTCAGTTTCTTCATATGTAAAAGGAAAGTGTTGGATTAAGTGAGTGCTAAGGCTCCTCCCACATCCTGAGACCTTTTGGCTTCGTTCTCGTCTTTCTCATAGTGAATTGAGTTCCTTATCTCTAATAAATGAGGTGTATTAAGCAGCCCCATTGCTGCTGAGCTACAGTCAACCTGGCCTAGCACACGCCAGAAAACAGCAAGCCGGGACAGTTAGCATCACTGGGAAGGCTACATGTATGCATTTTAATCTGCACAGATCCAGGATTTCAGATACAGTACATCAATCCATGCAGATTTAATGAGGGCGGGGGCAGAGGGTGATGAAACCACCAAATTTGCTCTTTAAGGCTGGGCCATCTAGTGAAAATGGGTTTGCATACTAGTCTCGGAGGGCTAATTTATCACTCTGGAGAGCAATTTCTCATTAACACAATGTCAGTACTGCTGGGGATTGGCTAGATCACCTTTGGAAGAGGTTAAATTACCTTTTAATCAGTGTATGGAAGAGTAAAGCTTCTGTTCCATCGTGGCATAACAGCCTTGCTAATTTGACATCTTATAAAAGCCAAGGAAATTCTAACCACACCTGTGTGATGCAACCAGAATTGTTTCCAGAGATGCAGAAGACAGGAAAGAAGGGTTTCTGCGGCTGTTATCCAAACTGGCATAATTGATGTGGGTGCAGTGGGTTATAGCTAATGGTCTGTGTTTAATTATGGAGGCAGTGACACAAGGCCTCAAGGATGATAAGGCACTAACCAGATGATGTACCACTTTCTCAGTTCTGAGCTTGCTGAGTGACTGGATAGAGAATCGGTACAACAGCAAGGTGGTCTCAAGTTTATGTTTCTCCTGGGAACAGTGACACACAGGCCCCAGGTGAAAGTGCTTTAAAATCCACTGCTCTGGAAATCAATTCCCCATTTAAACAAGAATGACTTACATTGATATATGTCCAATATTCATTAGCTGCTTTGACAGTATAGGACTTTCCATTTTGTCTCATTCCCCAGAGGAATGAAATGACAAACAAACAAACGACCTTTTATTCACTAGCTTGAAAAATAATGACAATAACTGTTGCAGAGCTGCATATGATCGCACCATATCCATTCTCAACTTTTGGCAATAGAACCTTCAGGTTTTAGCCAGACGCATAGCTGTCTAGCTAGAGACTACATTTCCCAGCCTCCATGGCAGCAATGTGGGGCAATGTGACCAGGTTTTAACCAATAAGAAAGGAGCAGAGTGACATGTATAATGTCTGGATCATGCTCTGAAAGGAAACTGCTCATCCTCCATTTATTCTTTTCTCATCTTGTGAGTAAGAATGAGGTTGTGGTAAGTGGTGATTCAGTTTCATTCTTGAAGAAAAGGAAGAAACCCTATGGGAGTATGGAGTAATAAGAGAAAAGAAACCTGAGTCCTTAGTTGACCTTGAGGAGTAAGGTCATTCTACGTTCATCAACTGCCTGCAAGCTTGGGCTTTCACCTGACCAGATCTTCTATCCTGTTGAAGCCACTGTTATTTTGGTCTCTGTTAAAATGAACACAGTGATTTACATCAGTAAAGCACTTTCCAATGTGAAAAACGTGTTCTTTTATATGTTTTATCTCTTAGCTGCTCAAAACAACCAGGTGAAGTAGACAGGGAGAGAAGCTGTTAGAGATTCTATTTGACAGGAGGAAATGGAGGCTCAGAGAGGACATGGGTTTTGTCCTCAGTCACACCTACACAGATATGGAGCCACATCTTGCAACTGGACCTTCTGACTCTGAATCTAGTGTTCCTTTTACTATCATATTGCCCGTCCTTGCTTGGAAACCTCCAGCGATAGTTGTGCATGAGAGGGCACTCTCCATTCATTGAAATGCTTAGCTCTTGCTGTTTTGATCACTTAAGTGTCCCAGCCTCATCTAGCTCCTCTCTCCTCCCTTCCACCTCCTCCAGACCATCCCCAAAACAGCAGTAAAGAAAAGCTCCATAAGGAAGGTTTTAAAAAAATGGTTGATGGCATTGCTTAAAATGAGAACAGTCTGGGGTCAGTGGTGGTTGGGGGAGTGGAAGGGGAGGAGTATTTTATCAATGACATTGTTTGGAATTGCCAGAACATTGGGGCAATAAAAAGCAGAGCAACTTTCAGTCAGTTTTATTATTGTTTTTAAATTCTCTACAGGCGATAAACCCCTTATTGCCAGCACCCCCCTTTTGCCTGCACACTGGATGGACCACTTCCATTACCGCCCCCTTTAGAATACCACAAAATAATAGTTATGAAGGAAAGAAAATAATAAAGTGAAAACCCAGTTAACTTATGCCTTGCTCTCTGATACGTATACATATCCAGGAAATGGCTGGCATGTTTGTACCAATCGCCGCCTGTTCCATTTAGAAGAGTTTCTGTAAAGAAGAGGAAAGCTTGTTTGTTTCATTGGGTTTTTCCTCCCCTCTTATCTCCATAGTTACAAGAGTTGGTTCTGTGTAATTTTTTGAAGCTGGCACCTTGCCCAACTCAAATTGATTATAAAGGTTGGGAGGGACAGTTGAGACCTGCAGCTTGATTCCCGGGTAAGTTGGCTGTTTAGAAAGATAACATTGACAGCCGAGATAGCCTGCAGATGGGAAGGCAAATCTGGAGATTCCGTTTTTTATTATGGAGCCGATGAATGACTCACTAGTTTGGGCTCTTCCTTGGAGGAACACAGAAAGATAAGTGCCTGGGAGAAATCAGCCAAAAGATTCTTTCCTCAAAGGCTTTATAGTAGGGTTGCCAGGTTAAATACAGGAAATACAGGACACAAGTTAAATTAGCATTTCAGATAAACGACAAATACTTTTTTTTAGGATAAGCATGTCCCCAAATAGTGTATGGGATATACTCATACTGAAAACACAGATGCTCAGTTATATTTGCATTTCACATAAACAAGGAATAATTTTTTTGGCATAAGTATGTCCCATGAAATATTTGGGTCATACTTAAATATTATTTACGGTTTATCTGAAATGCAAATTTTAACAGGGAATCCTATATTTTTATTTGCTAAATCTGGCAGCCCTACTTACAGAAATCTAGCAAGATCTTTAAAAAATGGTTTCTTTCAATTCAGGAACAGCCAATCTTGTTTTTCTCTTAAAGGATTCTGTAGGCTGTTGGATTTTATTTATTGGTGTGTGGGAGTACATGAGGGAGAGGATTAAGGAAAGAGATTGGACCGGAAGACAGGAGACTGAAGTCTAGACCTGCTCTGCCAGTAACTGGCTGCATAAACCTGGACAAGACCCTTTACCTGTCTAAGCCTTATCTTTCTAAAAGGAAGGGATTAAATGGTCTCTCAAAGGATTCTATAGTCCTCTGTCCTTCCCATGCTACTGATATCTTGATGGAATTCACTTTCCCTTGAGTTGATATAAGTTGGTGCTATCTGATAGAAATAAAATGCAAGCCATATATTGTAATTTTAGATTTTCCAGTAGCCACATTATAAAAGTAAAAAGAAACAAGTGAAATTAATTTTAATAATACATTTTATTCAACCAATTATACTAAAATAGGATCATTTTAATATACAATCAATATAAAAATTATTGAGATAGTTTATTTTTTTTTGTACTAAGTCTTCAAAGTCTGGTATTTACCCTTATAGTACATCTCAATTGGACTAGACACATTTAAAGTATCAATTGCCACATTGCCACATATGGCTCAGTGTCTACCATATTGGACAGCACACATATAGGCTAAATAAATAGATAATCAGGCTAGGCAGGGTGGCTCATGCCTGTAATTCCAACACTTTTGGAGGCCGAGGCGGGCGGATCATGAGATCAGGAGTTCGAGATCAGCCTGGCCAACATGGTGAAACTCTGTGTCTACTAAAAAAATACAAAAATTAGCTGGGCATTGTGGTGCGTGCCTGTGGTCCCAGCTACTCGGGAGGCTGAGGCAAGAGAATCGCTTGAACCTGGGAGGCGGAGGTTGTAGTGAGTCGAGATTGGGCCACTACACTCCAGCCTGGATGACAGAGCAAGACTCCGGCTCAAAAATAAAATAAAATAAATAAATAAACAAATAAACAGATAAATAGATAAAGAAACTTTAAAGAGTTAGGCAAATTTAAGAATGAGAGATCTATAAAGGGTTATGGAGAGAACTTAGGCTATCATGGAACATATTCATAGGCTTTTAACAAGTAATATACAGTTGATCCTTACTAGTCACAGATTCTTTAGTTGCGAATTGGCCTACTTGCTAAAATTTATCTGGAACCCCAAAATCAATACCGTCATTAGTGAGCACGCACATGCACAGAGCAGTTAAAAAGTTGAATTGTCCAATGTGCACATTCCCAACTGAGGTCAAACGAGATGACACTCTGTCTTCTTGTTTCAGCTCTCAAACTGTAAACAAGTGTGCTTCTCACAGTCTATTTAGTGCCACGTTTTTTGCATTTTTATGAGCTCTTTTGTTGATGATTCACTGTTTAAAACGGCCCCCACACCTAGTGCTAAAGTGTTATCTAGTGTCTGAAGTGCTGTCTAGTATCCCTAAGCCAAGAAGGCTGTGATATGCCTTATGGTGGAAACACGTGCATTAAATAAGCTTTGTCCAGACAGGAGTGATAGCTGTTAGCTATGAGTTTAATGTTAATGAGTCAACAATATGTTAAAGAAGGCGTCTTTAAACAGAAACACACATAAAATAAGGTTATTTACTGATCCAAAAATGTTGTGACCAGAGGCTCACAACTAGGGATAATAATTCAATATTCACCAAGTCAGTGTTCTTGGTGACTTTATAGAACATAACTAAAGCAAATAATGAGAATAGAATGTACTTTTAAAATAATAGTTTTAGATTTACAGAAAAATTGAGCGGTTTCCTCTCTTATTAACACCTTGCATTAGTATGGAACAGTTGTTACAGTTAATGAACAAACATCCATCCATAGTTATTATTAACTAAAGTACATAGCTTATTCAGATTTCCTTAGTTTGTACTTAATGCTCTTTTTTTTCTGAATATGAGGATGCCACATCATATTTAGTTGTAATGTCTTCTTAGCCTCTTCTTTGCCATGACAGTTTCTCAGACTTTCCTTGTTTTCGATGATCTTGATGGCTTTAAGGAGTCCTGGTCAAGTATATTGTAGGATGTCCCCCCACTGGAATTTGTCTGTTTTTTTCATGGCTAGATGGGGGTTATGGGTTTCCAGGAGAAAGATCACAGAGGTAACATGCCATTTTTAATCATATTATATCAAGGATGCATATCATCAAGATGATTTATGACTGTTGATATTGGCCTTGGTCACTTGGCTAAGGTAGTGTTTGTCAGGTTTCTCCACTGTAAAGTGACTCTTCCCTCCCCTCCTTTCCATACTGTGCTCTTTGGAAAGAAGTCACTATGTGAAGCCCACACTTAAGGAGTGGGGAGTAATGCTTCACCTCTTTTAGGGCAGAAACTACATGATTTATTTGAAATTTTTCTGCATAGAAGACTGGCCTTTCATTCCCCATTTGTTGATATATTCAATCATTTATTTATATCAGTATGGATTAAGGATATTTATTTTATACTTTGGGTTGTAATCTAATACTACCTTATATATTTTGTTTTTCAAGGGCACCTTTGTGCCTTACAGACTTTTGTAAATTCAAAACAAATTAAACAGAATGTATTTAGAGTCATTCTCCAAAGTTGAATTATTAAGTCAAAGAGTGTTTAAAATTTTTTATGTACATTAATACATTTCTTAAATGCGTGTGCTGCTAATTAAATGTAGGCCTGGTGTCAAAAGAG
The DNA here is from genome assembly GCF_003255815.1 of Theropithecus gelada. Classification (NCBI taxonomy): domain Eukaryota; kingdom Metazoa; phylum Chordata; class Mammalia; order Primates; family Cercopithecidae; genus Theropithecus; species Theropithecus gelada. The sequence continues at coordinate 39,591,404 of NC_037689.1, forward strand.
AAGCCCCCAAGCTCTCCCCATTCCCCAATCCCATGAGGCTCCCTTTTAGTATTCTTTGGAGAAACAGAAAGGACCCAAATCTGACCCAGAGGAGCAATTGTTTGGTTTTCTTTTTATATTCTGACCTGAATCCAGATATACCACAGACAAATCTGGGCCCCAAAGACTTGTAATCATACTAGTTGACATTTATTGAGGGCCTCCTATGTGCCAGGCACTTTTCCAACAGCTTTATTTGTATTAAATAAGTTAATTCTCACAATGCTAAGAGGGATATCTGGTGGTCTCCATTTTAAGGATGGAGATCCTGAGGCACAGAAAAGTTCACTAACTTGCCTAAGGTCACTTGGCTTGTACATGGTAGGGACAGAATCTGAACTCAGGCAGTCTAATGCAGGAAGCCATTCTCTTGGCACCCCCACTGTGACTATATAGTATGAAAACTCTTAAGAACCAGTGCCCTAATTCTTGTTTACTATCACTCTTTCCCAGTACCAGCATTTTAAAGGGTGCTCCTTTGTCATATTCTCATCTTTTTTTTTTCTTCAAGTTTCCATTATCGAAAAGCTTGTCTTGTTTAAATGGGTCAGAGAACACTATGAAAAAAGGTCACTTTCTTTACTGACAAACTTTCCCAAAGAGAAATTTGCATTTCTGTTGATAAAAACCATATCACAGACACAGGTGATGGTCCAATGTTTTAGTAAATAAGGAAGTGCAGGGTGCCAAGCTGAGCTCAGCGGAACTGAAACTGGGGCTTCCCTTGCTCTGTGAGTACCAATCTTCCCTCACTACCTCAGGGATTCCTGAAAACAATCTTGAAAAGGGCACATGACCTCAGGAAGTGTTTTCTTTTTTATAAAAAAAGGTCAATTCCTATCTTTCTGTACATAATGTCTAGGAATTGTCCCTCCTGTACAAGTAAGGGGGCTCTGTTTGTCTTCAATAGCTGGAAAAAGCAAAAGAGATGGTTAAAAAAAATAGCTGGCCCTGCACAGCTGCTCATGCCTGTAATCCTGGCATTTTGGGAGGCCAAGGCAGGAGGATTGCTTGAGCAGAGGAGTTCCAGACCAGCCTGATCAACACAGCGAGACCACATCTCTACAAAATATTTTTAAAAATTAACCGGGTATGGTGGTGCACACTTGTAGTCCCAGCTACTGGGAAGGCTGAGGCAGGAGGATTGCCTGGGCCCAGGAGTGAGCTGGGATCATAACACTGTACTCTAGCCTGGGAGACAAAGTGAGATCTTGTCTCTAAAAAAATAGCCTTTAAAAATGTTACAGTCCCCTCCTCCATCCTTGTTATAACTGCATTATTTATGGCAACACTAGAATCTCAGTGGATTAATTCATTAGTTGTTGATTTCTCACTAATGTCAAGTCCAATACCAGGGCTCTTGCTCAGAAGGTCGACTTCCACTGCCTTCCTCAGAGGCCCAAACTTCTTCCAGCTTGCTTAATGGCCTCAGAGTCAGTGGGTAGGGAAAGAGACTCTACAGAAGGCACGCTTGCTGCTTAAATACCTTATCCTGGAAAGGCAAAGTGTATTTCTACTCACATTCCACTGGTAACAGGTAGTCTTCTAATGGGGACCCCTGAAGTGTGAGAAATGAACTCCCTGGCTGGGCAGCTGCTTTTCAGCCACAGCTCTACATAATGGAGGTAAAGGCGAATCCTGGTGGCTAGCTAGTCATCTCTGCCATGAGGACCTGAACTGGAACAAGTTTCAATTTCTCGAGAGGTTAATGAGACTGCAAAGAGGTGGAGGGTACTCCGTGGAAGGGTGGGCACCGACCCCATGCTCTCTGCTGATGTGCATCACATGTCCACAGACTGTCACTGGTTAGTGACATGAGAGAAGAGCTATCTATCTTTCTGTGCATTGGGCACAGAGATCCTGGGGAAAATCAGGATCCTGGGTGACTTGACCATGAAGTGAGCACAAAAGAAAATAAAAATTAATATAGCATCTAGAGCAGATAAATGGGAGAAGTAGGGAGGTAGGATGGTTTATTCACAGGCACTGATTTGGTTAAACAACAGAAAAACTGTCTGATATTTTGGAAAAAACAGAACAACCCCCAAACTAGATGCTGTCTAGCCACATTGCCTTACGCAGGACACTTGACCACTCTGGGGCTTAGTTTATGCAAAAATGATACGTTGACCCAATTATTTCAAAAGTGTATTTGGTGATCCTAGGACTTATGAACTATCTAATGGTAATGAGCACTTTCAGAGCCATGAAAAAAGCCTCCTGTTATATATCTTGACCTGGCTGCTAGTTACATAGATGTGTTTACTTTGTAAAAATTCAATGAACCATATGCTTATGATTTGTGCACTTGTCTTTATGTATGTTATTCTTCAATTTCAAAAATATACGAAGGAAAAAGGAAGCCTGTCACTATTTCTACTCCTTTTCAAACACGGAGCCTAATATAGTTTCCAAGATCCAATTCAGGCCACAAAACATGCATGGGATTTAGTCATCCTTTGCTAGGCATGTCCCCAAGACTTCCATCCCCTCTACTTGTTGCCCCTGAAATAGGGGGAAGGCAATTGCCTGCTTCAAATATGCTCAGATTTTCCTAGAATCTCTGATTCCCATAGCAGTCAAGCCAACAGAAGAAGGAAGCAGGGCCAAATATGGCCATAATATTTAAGGCCACTGATGTTTTCTGTAACTCTTGGCAGAATCTTCAGATTCAAAGAGAATCAGCAAATCTCCTTGGTGCTGGGCATCTCACACCTCTTACCACTAGCCACACCTGTAGGCCCCTCTGAATGGTCTCTGCCTTCACGTAGTTCCTTACTGAGAGTTCATGCTGCTGCTAAAATGTGACCTCATCTGCAGGCCAACTAGATTGGGCAGAGATGGACACATGACCCAAGGGAAGCAGATCTACAGGTGACTAGAAGCCAAGAGGTGGACTGCAGTAAAAGTTTCACAGAAATAGAGATGACCAAGGTTGACTGGAACAACACAGTCATCCTGGGGATGTGGTAAAGAGAAGAGTCAGGTAGGTGGGTGAGGGCAGAAAATGAAAGATCTCTGAGAGCAGGCAGGCAGCAAAGTCTTTCAGGAGGAAGAGGCATAAGTGACTGTGACCATGAATGAGCTTCGAATCCACAGAAACAGAAAGATTAGTAGGCTGGAAGGTGAAGCAGCTACTTGGCAGGAGCAGGCACAGAAGTGTCTAGGATGAGGGCACTGAGTCACAGCAATGGCGAGCCCACAGGCAGCAGCCATGAAGCCACATGCTGCCAATGAAGACGCTCCGCAACTCCAGTCCAGTTCCCATGAGGCCACCTGTACTGCCATTCCTCCTTTTCCTTTTAGGAATAAGCACAAGATCAAGATTCCCAACACTTTTATTTAACTTCTCCCTTCCCCTATCCATCAAAAAGGGTTAATAATAATGCCCACTTAATGTTTTGTGGAGATTAAATAAGTCAATACATGTAAGACGCTTAGTGCCTTCCACATATTAAGTGCTCGAAAACAATTGCTGTATTGAGGGTGAAGGAGAAGATGATGATTTTTACACGTGTTCTTAAACCCACAAGAACCAAGGCAATCAGAGTCTCTGTTACTTTGAAACAAAAGAAAATAAAATTTTAACTGCTATTTTAAACTCTAAGATGAGTGGCTCAAAGCTATTCTGGCTTTACGTCCACTCATAGCTTCCAAACATAGCCCGGCTTCCTCACTTGGGGCCATCCCCTAAAATAGTCGATTGTTTAGTTTCTTGGATCTTGGTGGCTTTACCATCATATGGATGTTTTAGGTGTTAGAGCACTTGTGGCAAGCTGGAATCATAGGGATGAGGAGACGGGAGACACACTAGGTATATGGATGTGCACTTAATATGAAAAAATGACTTTTAAAGTGAACAATAAACTGGCAAATGTGTGATCCATTGACACCGTATTCTAATGTGTGTCTTCCTCAACTGAAACTCTGACATCTTGAAGCCTGTCAAAATGCTAAGCTGCCAGGACCTCCAGAAAAAGATAATTGTCTTAGACAGGGTTCCTCCAGAAGCTGACCGGGACACAAGGGCTCAAGCGCATGTAGCTGATTTGAGAGCTGGTCCAAGGAAACACTGTAGAAGAGTAGGAACATGAAACAAGGAAGGGAAGGCAGCAAATAAATGGTGTGGTATCAAGCCAATGATTGCTGTGGCCAACTGGCGATAATTTCCCAGTACTTCTGGCCTGCCCCATGGGAGGGTAACGCAGACCTCTGGGACCAGAAAAGGCAAGGAAATGCAGGTTCTGACAAGTGGAAGTCAGGCTGGAATGCATCACAGTGGTAAGGGTTGGGGGATACAGGCAGAACACTGACAGTGTCTGATAGGATAACCCAGGCCTCCTTCGAAGTTGTGGCTAGGTTTGGATTTCTAGGGATCAGGTATTGTCTTACAAGCCATACTGACAAGCAGCCATTCTTCATTTTCCAAATCACTTGTGTTGAGACAAATGTGATGGTACCCCTAAAGTGGTAATTGTATTTTCGTGGAAATCAACGCAGGTTTGTTTATATGCCACTTGTATGTTGCAGCACATAGCACATGCAGATCTTGAACATCTTGAAAAAGCAGTACAGGGACCCAGAACAAGTCTGTTCACAGACCTGCCCAGAGGATACCAAATGGTATGTTATTTTCTCCTCTCAACTGCATGTCACCAACAAAGGAACCCTACATGCTGGAAGTGGGGCTTTTCGGAGATCTCGCAGCAGGCTACAGACGTGAGATTTGTGCCAGTAAAAAGGTCTGGCATCCTTTCTGCAATGTGTTAGTGGCACGGATGAATACTCAGGATGGAGGAGGTTGCTATTTTAATTTACATGCTATTGCTACCCGTTTTGGCTGGCTTACCCAGAATGCCCCAGATACCTATTTGAATGGGAAGTGTTCCATATTTGTAAGACAGACCATCTTGTGGAAATTGGTGTTTTGTCACTCTCCTGAACAGTGTGAAGTTAGGAAAATGGCTTGTGTGTCTTGTTTGTGTTACAGAATTCTAGCATTTTTTCCTCCCTGTTTTTTTTCTTATCAGCATTTTTTTTTCAAAGGAGTTGAGAAAAACCAAAAAGATCCTTTTCACCACTTTTTCAGAATCATCCAACATGAAAAATGCAGGCTTCCATTACATCTTAATTATTGTTTGCAAAAACTGTAAGTAGTTTTACACCATAATTTCTATATACTACTGAAATTGCTTGGTAGAAATTTTAAAGCTACCAAAAATCATTTTTGCTTTTGCAAATTTCTTCTTTTTATTTTTCTCTTGGAATACTGATATAGTAAATAAAAGTGGTCCTTTATTCTAGGCCCAATATACTGGTCTGATTCACTTTAGATAATTATTCATAGAAGTCATATAATTTCTTTTATATTCTATTATTTTACAACATATTTCTATGCATTACTGAGTTATCACATTTTTACATTTCATTTTTATACAATGAATTTTGTCTATAGAACACTCAGCTTGCCATATATAATATGCATGCATATTTAAAATGATAAAAAGAAGCATTCAAGATTCCAAAGAGAGTCTCATATAATTGCAGTGATGTAATATAATATAATGCAATAAAAATGCAATTTATCCCAAGGACATATTTGGCAGAATACTAAGGTCACTGTTTTCTGACCCTAATTTTCAAGCTACTGTCTGACATTTGCATTGTATATCATTAAGAGCACATACAAGCATATCATGCCTTTTGGGGACCAATTTTACATAAATTATGTGTCTCTATGGTTGGTTTGGATGATGGGGCATTCAGTCTATATTAGGAATGTCACATAGACAACACTCCCCCTCACTCCCTGCCTATCGCAAGAATGCTGGAAGTAAATTAGAGAAAAGAGAGACTGGAGAGTCCTTCTTAGAGATTCTAAAAGAATCAACAGCAGACTTTCAATAATAAGACAGACTGAGCTCGTGAGTAAGGCCCCTCCTCTCACTAACACATAGAAATGCAGACAAAACATATCCTCCAGAATTTAAATACATATATGAGCTCAGAAAAGGATGCAGGGGAAATCCCCAAGTGCCAGACAGGAAGAAAGGAATCAAAGTCGAGCAGTAAGGCCAAACAGGTACCATCGCACACCACCATGAAGATTTCACAACGAGATATAGGCACCATAGACAGGTTCTAATACCAGTGTGGTGTGGGAAATGAGGCTTCAGACTTTCATGGGGCAGGGGAGCTGGCATCTTAGACAGCTGTCCTATCTAGGCTTTGAACGGGGGTTTAGAAAGGTTGCCAGGGAAGCAACCCTGACCCAGGGAAGTTATGAGGAGGCTTGTATCTGGGCTCTTGGGCGGAAAAAAGTCATCTGCAGGAATTAAAACCTAAGATTGCACTCCACTGAATGTAGAATTTGAATTGACACTGCCTGGATGGCACAGGAAATACAAGCCAAATAACTAACATAAAGACAGATATAGAACCTTTGAAACCTTCAGAATTCCCAAATTGAAACAAATGCCAAATCACTCTGTAGGTCCATTTTCACAACTCTCAGTGAAACTTCAGTGACTCTCAGGACTCCTTTATGAAGAAGAAATCCCCTAAAGATAAATTCACAATAAAAATTATAAATGTATAGAAAAATGCACCCACTGTGAGGGAGGGTTAGAAAACTCACCAAATAAGAGAATTAGCACCCCAATTTGAATATAATATATTGATCTTAAACAGACTATAAAATAAGTATATTTTAAATGATTAAAGACATAAATGAGAGAAGAGAAGCCAAAATAAAAGCCCAAAACAATATGAAAAGAATCAGAAAGGTTTGAAAGAGAATCAGAGTTACTAGTAGTGAAAAATAGAGTCATGGAAATTGGTGAACAGGTTAAAAAGTAGTCTAGACAAAGGTGAAAAGAAAATTGGTGAACTAGATGGTATATGTGAGGATATTACCCAAAATGTGGCACAGAGAAAGGGTGAGGGCAGAGAGAGAGAGAGAGAGAGAGAGAGAGAGAGAGAGAGAGAGAGAGANTGAGTACAAGAGAGAGAGAGAGAGAGAGAGAGAGAGAGAGAGAGAGAGAGAGAGAGAAATGAACTATGAAAGTGATTTGGAGGAAGTTCCAACATATGTCTAATCAAAGTTGCAGAATAAAAAATTAAAGGGAAATGGTGAGAAGCAATATTCCAAAAGATAATGGCTGAAACTTTTCCAGGACTGAAAAGAGACATGAGTTTCTAGATTAAATAAAACATATCACGTCCTAAGCAAGATAAATTAAAACAAATCCACACCTAGACAAATGTGATCCTACAGAATATCTAAGAAGAGGAGAAAATCTCAAAAGAAACCAGAAAGAAAAAAAAATCAGATAACCTGCAAAGGAAGTATACAGGTTATAATTCAGTCACATGAACACACCTAACTGCAAAAGAAGCTGGAAAACATGGTCCAGTTGTGTGTCTGAGAAGACAAGAATGTGTCTTTTGAAGACCAGATACCATATTTGACCGTAGTGTAATTATCACCTTTTGAGTATTGAGCTCAGACCTATGGAAGAAGAGAGGAAGAAAGATGCTCTTGGGAGGTAAAATCTTTCTAACAATCCTCAAACCATACCACTTAAAGCACCGAAACTTCGTTCTCTGAAATTATTTTGGCTTTGCTGTTATAAATGGTGATAAAGGAATTCTCCTACCCAGATTAAATATAACATGGTTTGGAAATGGATCTTGTCTAACTTAAATTAATGGAGATGTGGAAATTGAACAACCTGCTTCTGAATGACTCTTGGGTAAATAATGAAATTAAGGCAGAAATCAAGAAGTTCTTTGAAACTAATAAGAACAAAGAGACAGCATACCAGAATCCCTGGGACACAGCTAAAGCAATGTGAAGAGGGAAATTTATAGCACTAAATGCCCACATCAAAAAGCTAGAAAGATCTCAAGTTAACAACCAACCTAACATCACAACTAAAAGAACTAGAGAACCAAGAGCAAACAAACCTCAAAGCTAGTAGAAGACAAGAAATAACCAAGATCAGAGCTGAACTGAAGGAGGTAGAGACACAAAAACCCTTCAAAGAACCAATAATTCGGGGAACTGGTGTTTTGGAAAACATTAATAAAATAGACTGCTAGCTAAGCTAATGTAAAAGAGAAAAGAATCAAATAAGCACAATCAGAAATGATAAGGGGGAGATCACCATTGACCTCACAGAAATACAAACAACCATCTGAGAATACTATAAACACCTCTATGCACATAAACTAGAAAATCTAGAAGAAATGAATACATTCCTGGACACATACAGCCTCCCAAGACTGAACCAGGAAGTAATTGAATCCCTGAACAGATCAATAACTAGTTCTGAAATTGAGGCAGTAATAAATAGTCTACCAACCAAAAACAGCCTAGGACCAGAGAGATTCACAACTGAATTCTACCAGAAGTACAAAGAAGAGCTGGTACCATCTCTACTGAAACTATTCAAAAAATTGAAAAAGAGAGTTCTCCCTAGCTCATTCTATGAGGCCAGCGTCAATCTGATACCAAAACCTGGCAGAGATACAACAAGAATAGAAAACTTCAGGCCAATATCCTTGATGAACATCAATGCAAACATCTTTAATAAAATACAAAGCTGGAGGCATCACACTACCTGGCACATAGACCAATGGAACAGAACAGAGAACTCAGAAATAAGACTGCACACCTACAACCATCTGATCTTTGACAAATCTGATAAAAGCAAGCAATGGAGAAAAGATTCCCTACTTAATAAATGGTGCTGGGAGAACTGACTAGCCATATGTAGAAAATTGAAACTGGACCCTTTCCTTACACCATGTGCAAAAACTAATTCAAGATGGATTACAGACTTAAATGTAAAACCCAAAACTATCAAAACCCTAGGAAAAAAGTCTAGGCAGTATACCATTGAGGACACAGGCACAGGCAAAGATTTCATGACGAAAATGCCAAAAGCAATTGCAACAAAAGCAAAAATTGACAAATGGGATCTAATTAAACTAAAGAGCTTCTGCACAGCAAAATAAACTATCATCAGAGTGAACAGAAAACCTACAGAACAGAAGAAGGTTTTTGCAAACTATGCATCTGACAAATGTCTAATATCCAGAGTCTATAAGGAACTTAAACAAATTTACAAGAAACAAATAAACAATCCCATTAAAAAGTGTGCAAAGCACATGAACCTGATAATTCTCAAAGGAAGACATACATGAGGCCAAGAAACATATGAATAAAAGCTCAACATCACTGATCATTAGAGAAATGCAAATCAAAACCAGAATGAGATACCATCTCAACTCAGTCAGAATGACTATTACTAAAAAGTCAAAAAACAACAGATGCTGGTGAAGTTGTGGAGAAAAAGGAATGCTTTTACACTGTTGGTGGGAGTGTAAATTAGTTCAACCATTGTGGAAGACAGTGTGGCAATTCCTCAAAGACCTAGAGGCAGAAATACCATTTGCTCCAGCAATCCCATTACTGGGTATATACTCAAAGGAATACAAATCTTTCTATTATAAGGATACATGCACGTGTATGCTCATTGCAGCACTATTCCCAATAACAAAGACATGGAATCAACCTAAATGTTTATCAGTCGTAGGCTGGATAAAGAAAATGTGGAACATATACACCATGGAATACTATGCAGCCATAAAAAGGAACTTGATCATGTCCTTTGCAGGGACATGGATGAAAATGGAACCCATTATCCTTAGCAAACTAACATAGGAACAGAAAACCAAACATCACATGTTCTCACTTACAAGTGGGAGCTGAATGATGAGAACGTGTGGACACATGGGTGAGAAAAACACACACTGGGGCCTGTTGTGGGAGGTTGCAGAGAGGGGAGGGAGAGCATCAGGAAGAATAACTAATGGATACAGGGCTTAATTTCTGGTGATGGGTTGATCTGTAAAGCAAACCACTGTGGCACACATTTACCTATGTAACAAACCTGCACATCCTGCACATGTACACCTGAACTCAAAAGTTGAAGAAAAAGTAAAATAAAATAAACATTTTAAAAATGGAGAAAGTTGAAAATTTGGGTTTCTCAAAAATGGGGCTGACCACTCACAGAATAATAAACTTATAACTCCATAAGGAGATCTCAGTTACCTAGGTTAGCCTTGGTCAGTGCAACAAGAATAAAGAGTGTGTCATCTGTGTACATCACATAGTAAACACTCAGCAAAATCCCATTGAATGCATTCATTGATTCATTCAACAGGCATTTATTGGATGGGCTCACTGAGCTCTTGTTATAGGTCTGCACTGCACTGTTCAATATGGTAGCCATTACTACTATACTACCATTACTACTACTACATGTGGCTATTTAAATTTAAATTAACTAAAATCAAATAAAAATAAAAATTCAGTTTCTCAGTCACCATAACCACACTTCAAGTGCTCAATAGACACATGTGGCTAGTGGCTACCATATTACACAGCACAGACATAGAATATTTTCATCATCACTGTAAGTTCTATTGGATAGTGCTGTTCTAGATGCTGAAGATACAGCTGTGAACACAACAGACACATTTCCTGTCTTCATAAAGCCTACATTTCACAGGAGGAGGCAGACAATGAACAAATGAGTTAGTAAAGTATATGACATGTCACATGGTGGTAAGTCTATAGAGAAAAAGCAGGAATGGAAAATAGGGAGTGGGAGTGGAGGGGTAGGGGAAATAGCTACAATTTAAAATAAGATAGTTTGGGAAGTACTGAGAAGACGACTGTATTAGTTAATGTAATGCTAACTGATGTAACAGATAAGGCCTCAAATCTCAGTGGCTGAACATAATAATAATAGTTTATTTCTTGCTCCACTCACTGAGTTGTGGGGAGGGACTGTGGAATTGCAAGGTGGAATCTGTTCCATTTGGTCATCCAGGGCCACAGGTTAATGGAGGCTCTCCCATCCTTAACACAGAGCTTCCAAAGTTGTCCTGGATGTTAACATCAAGCCAGCAAATGAGAGAAAGTAAGGAATGGAGGATGGTTCAAGAGGCTTCTATGGTCTGTGGGTCAGGCCTGGAGGTGGTATAATCACTTTCACTATCATTCAGTTGGCCAGAGCTCAGTCACATGGAGAACAATCAACTCTACCAGTTTGCCAAGACTGAGGGATTTCCTGAGATGTAGGACTTTTAGTGCCCAAATCAAGAACGGTCCAGGCACAGGAGGATGAGTCGGTCACCTCAGCACATGTCTTCAACTGGATGCCACTTTCTAGCAATAATTCTATTCTATGGAAAGGGAGAATGCATCTTTGCATTGTTACTCTCTGCATTGTTACTGATGCAGACAGCTAACTGTCTACCATGGTAACATTTTCCTCAGAGAAATGAGAAACCTAGCATGCAGATATGGGGAGAGGAAAGGAGAACTGCAGCCAGAGGGAACAGTAAGTGGAAAGGCCCTGAGAAAGGGGTGTGCCTGGCATTGAGGTAGAAAAACCACGGGACAAGGACAACTGGAATGGAGTAGGTGAGGTAGAACATTCCAGAGAATCTTTTCAGGTTCCCACTGATTTACTAACAGTCCCCCTGAGATGTGGTTGTTCACTTCCATCAAATTGGCCATAATTTGGTCATAAAGAAATGATGACAATCTCAGCTAACTCCTTTGCTGAAATGTAGATATATAGCCTATGGCCTTTCCCTGGTTTAACAGTTTGCTAGCCCTATCAGAAAAGTTACCTGGCATGGATAGTGAAGCATGTACAGTGAGACCAACAAAGCTTAAACTTCTAGGCTCCTCACCTATACAGCTCCCTTCCAAGGCCCTGGAAAGAGCCCTAGCACTGTGTTCACATGTCATATGTTTTCATAAATTTTTCAAAAACAGGATGTTCTCATTTTAATCTGTTAAGTTCTCTGTTTCTTTTCAGTTCTACTCCTTCTTCATCACACTTCCCTTCAAGTCTGCTGGTATTGAAGTGGCCAGGGACATTTTTGAGCTCAGGCTGAGGGGAATTTGAGTTGGGGAATACATTTAGTTTACTCTTAGTGGGAGATGTTTATGTGGTTCACAGTGACTTATGTATATAGTTAACTTATTGCTAGCCACCTTGGTATAGAATTGGCTCTAGAATGCTATCTGCTGTGCCAACATATCCAGCATTGCAACACAAAGACTCAGTACACAATATGACTCCTAGCCTCTCTTAGTCCATTTTCTGTTGCTTATAACAGGATACCTGAAATTGGGTAACTTGTGAAGAAAATGAATGTATTGCTTGCAGTTATGGAGGCTGAGAAATCCAAAGTCAAGGGGTCACATCTAGTGAAGAACTTCTTGCTTGTGGGGACTGTCCGCAGAGTTCTAAGTTGGCACACGGCATCACACGGCAAGGGCCTGGCTGTGCTATCTCAGGTTGCTTCCTCTTAGAAAGCTACCAGACCCACTCCCATGAGAATCCATTAATGCATCAACCCATTAATCTATGAACAGATTAATCCATTCATGAAGGCAGAGCCCTCATGATCTAACAACCTGTGAAAGGCCCCATATCTCAATACTGCCACATTGGGGGTTAAATTTCAACATGAGTTTTGGAGGGGACAAACATTCAAACCATAGCATATCCACTTTGAGGTACCATCTGGACCTCTGGCACCTAGTACAAGATGTACATGAGTAGTGGAGAAGGAATGAAGTACAAAAAGTACATAGGTTGATGCTATGAACAATTCTTCCAAACAAAAGTACAAGGGATGTACTTGGCTGAATATTGTCTCCCCAAAATTCATGTCCATCTGGAACCTCAGAATGTCAGCCTTACTTGGAAATAGGATGTTTGCAGATGCAATTAAGATGAGGTCATGCTGGTTTAAAGTGGGCCCTAAATCCAATGACTGGTATCCTTATAAGAAGAGGAAAGGGCGTGACATGGTTTGGCTGTGTCTCCACCCAAACCTCACCTTGAATTGTAATAATCCCCACATGTCAAAGGCAGGAGGAGGTAGAGATAATTGAATCATGGGGGTGGTTCTTTCTTGTGCTGTTCTGCTGGTAGTGAATAAATCTCACAATATCTGATGGTTTTATAAATGGGAGTTCCCCCGCACAAGCTCTCTTGCCTGCAACCATGTAAGATGTGACTTTGCTCCTCCTTCGCTTCTGCCATGGTTGTGAGGCCTCCCCAGCCATGTGGAACTGTGAGTCCATTAAGCCTCTTTCCTTTATAAATTACCCAGTCTCTGGTATGTCTTTATTAGCAGCATGAGAACAGACTAATACAGGGCATAATCACACAAAGAGAAGAAGGCCATGTTAAGTCAGAGGCAGTGATTGAGTGATGTTGCCACAAGCCAAGCAATGCCAGGAACCACCAGGAAAAGGCAAGGAAGGATTCTCCCACAGAGACTTTGGAGAAAGAATGGCCCTGCCAGCAGCATGATTTTTGACTTCTGGCCTCCAGAACTGTGAGAGAATACATTTCTTTTGTTTTAAGCCACCAGTTCATGCTAATTTTTACAGCAACACTGGGAAACTAATGTGCATAAATACATCATTTACAATTACAAGTGCATAATACGTCTCATTTCTTTTATTAATTGGAAGAATAGAATTGATTTGGATTCTTTTATTTATAAGCACAAACTTGTAGCAATACTATAAGCAGTAGGAATGTGTGTGTGAAGTTGCATATTATATGCATCCCAGCTTTAGATAATTAAACAAAGAATTTCAATCAACCAGGACGGAGGTAAGACTGAATTATTTCTATAGAAAATGACATTACAGAATTGTTGTCACATGAAGATGTGATCAAAGAGTATCTAGCCATCAAAAAAGGAGGGGAATAAAGATATTTCAGGAAAATAATTAATACAAAATATTATGTTATTTTTCCTGATTTTTGTTTGGGATATTTGCCATCTTTTTTGAAATTTACAATTTGTTGCAAGTTTTAGTCTCATCCTAAATAAATATTCACACGTGTACCTAATTTTGTATTTGTTATTTTGTATGCTTTTTGAAAGAGTTCCTTCCACCACCACCAAATTCTGTAAGCTTCAGGTCTCACAGTATGCTTTTCAGAAATCTACAGGCAAGTTAAGCCCTCTAGAAGCTTATATCGTAAGTGAACCAAGTAATCTCTGGATTTACAGCTATCCTGCACAAAGAGGATTTTCACGAGGTAACACAAACAGCTCAAAAATTGCTTGTACTTCTTGTAGTGGTTTCTCAACAGCAGTTCTAATGATATCTTGGGTGGGACAAAACTTGCTTGTTCCAGAATGTTCCTTGAACTTAAGAACATCTGGCATCCTTGGCCTCTGTGCACTAGATGCCAGTAACAGGCTCCAGTCTGTGACAATCAGAATCACTCTCATTTTCCAATTTAACCTGGGCTTGTTGAGGGGTAGAAATACTGCCTCCATTGAGAACCACTGCTACAGTAGGTGGCCCTGAGATATTCTTTGTAAATCCCATTATATCAGATTGAGATCAAATTGGAATTGGACTCAAAGGCAAGGTTCCTCACTTTGTGTCTCACTTATAGGTCAGACTCACCCTGGTTCTTCCAAGTCAGCCCCTCTCTCCTGCAAGTGAAGCTTCGGAAACACATCTTGAAAAGGCTCCCCATGTGACTCTGATGTCCACCGTAATTTGAGAGCACCTGTTCTCAAATTCAGGGTGATTGTGGCCCCCACAGAACATTTGGCAATGTCTGGAGGCAGTTTTGGTTGTCACAACTGGGGCAGGATGGGGTGTTACTGTCATTCAGCAGGTAGAGGCCAGGGATGCTGTAAAACATCCTGCAGTGCATAAGACAGTCCCCACAACAAACACTAATCCATCCCAAGATATCAATAGTGCCAAGGTTCAGAAAATCTGATCCAGACATTAGATGTCCCTGAAATACTCTATGTCAATCTCATTTTACTAAATCAAATTATATTTTAAGGGAATTAGGAGATTTTGTGTCTGTCAAGCCCTACGGCTTTCAACCAGGCTGACCTGTTGGGAGCCGTAAGCAGTGTCATACTCTTAGTTTTTGAAAGACCTAGGGCTTGCACCCCATCCCTTCCCCACATTTGTCAGGCTGCCTGCCCTTGGTCCTTTTCCGATGCAACAAGGCTTGCCTGAGCCCCCAGGGAGTCCTGGTCTCTCCTAGCTACTCTAGGTAATATGACACAGACAGATTATAAGTACTTACTGAATAATTTCTGGTTTATCCTTTCTCTGCTTCATTTTTTTCAAAAATACAAAACAAACACGTATACATTATAATTTTCCCTTGTAACATACAATATATCCTGTTTTACGCCTTACCTTTTAAAATGCATAATTTTCCTCATGCGTTCTTACAGCCACATAGTACTCCATGATGCAGATGTACCATAGTTTATTCAACTGTGAACCAATGTACATTAGGGCTTTTCCAACCTTTTGTTAATACAAATAATACCACAGTGAATAAAATTAGAGATGCATTATTTTATATTCATGGAGGGGCTTCTTCAGAGTGCATTTGTGGAAGTAAGATTGATGGGTCAAAAGATAAGTGCAAATGTAATTCTGTTACCTATAGTCAAATTCTCATCAATGGTGGCTCCACTATTTTTCACTTCCACTGCAATGCAGACCCATGCCTGTTTTCCCACAGCATTGCCAGCAAGATATTTTGTTAAACTTTTGGATTTTGCCTTAAGTATGGATAAAAGTATGTAGTCTCAGTATAGTTTTAATTTATTACAATAAATTTGAGCATATTTTCTTACATATAACAGTCATCTGTATGTCTTTTTCTGTGGGCTGTCTGTTTATATCTTTTGTCCACTTTTTGATTGTGTTTTTGCTGCCGCCTCCTCCTCCTCCTCCTCCTCCTCCTCCTCCTCCTCCTCCTCCTCC
>NC_037689.1:39607332-39624433 GCF_003255815.1 Theropithecus gelada
TCCTCCTCCTCCTCCTCCTCCTCCTCCTCCTCCTCCTCCTCCTCCTCTTGTCCTTTTTGAGAGAGCCTCCTACTCTGTCACCCAGGCTGGAGTGCAGTGGTGCAATCATGGCTCACTGCAGCCTCGACCTCCTGGGTCCAAGCGATCTTCCCACCTCAGCCTCTTGAGACTAACTGGGACTACAGGTGTGTGCCACCACACCTGGCTAATAGTTATACTTTCTGTAGAAATGGGATTTCACCATGCTGCTCAGGCTTGGTCTTTTTCTTATTGATCTTTAAAAGTTCTTTATATATGTGAGGGAAATTAGTGCAAAAAGGAACTTCTTTTGTAACCTGAAAGGGAAATTTTAAAACTGAGAGAGATAAACACATAATCAACTAAAAAACTGAACTTTTTCTGCTACTTAGCAGGAGGGAATATGGGGATTAGGTCAAATACAGGCACATAAATGGAATGGTTTTTTGTTTTCTTCTTTTTTTCACATGAAAGTATAGTGTGAGCAGAGCTGTAACTCACTACATATGACTGAGGCGCCAGAAAATTTCAAATCCAATGGGCTTTCACCCTGGGCTTCCTGAAAGTGAGATCTGCTGCTGAGATGTAGCAAATTTGCCAGCCAACTCCTTTCTTAAGAAAAAGATGAGGATGTGATCTCAAAATGAAAAATCCTAAAGAAGAAAACATATGTCTAGTTCTTAAATGCATTAACTAGAGGCATGATTAGAGGATAGCTATTAAGTATCCCAAAAGCCAGGTGTTTCATAACGAACAGTAACATTCTCTTGGCCCTCATTTGAATTTTGGGGGTATGTTTAAAGTAGAAAAAACAGTAGAAAGATATGGAGCTCGAACTACTGTGTCTAAATAAACATCTTGCAGCAATGATAACTTGGGAATGTTCTGAATTTAGAGTTAGAGCATCCTCGGTAATGTTATTATGTAGAATCTGCACTGGTATTCTCTTTGATGGGGAGTAAAAGTGCAACAGGAAAATAAATCAGCCACTCTAATCAAAGGCAGCTTGATTCTTCCCTTGAATCTTTGCTGGGGCTGAGGTGACCTGCAATAACAATCTCCTGTAGAGATTGTGTCAAGTTCCCTTCTCAACCTTGGAAAGAGACAGCAACATCAGTGGAGGCAGCCATATGAAATGACCCCACGGTGATACCCAGCAGGCTGCTCAAGCCAGCCCTGTCTGCAAGGAAGAGAAGAAAAAGGCGAGCAGAGAATCCAGAGGTGATGCTGACTGCAGCTTCAATGGTGTGATGAACAAAACCCGATTGGAGTGGGTACAAGAAACAGGAGAGCAAGTGAAGATGGTAAGTAGAGACAACTCATTCCAGCACTTCGGGTGTGAAAGGAAGTGGAAAATTATAGCAATGGCTGGCATTGGATGCAGAGTTGAAGGAGGCATGTGTGTGTGTTTAAGTCATGAAGATAGTATAGCACGTTTGTAAGTTGGCCCAGCTTTCTCTGGCACAGAGGGGGAAATTGCTGACATGGGAGAGAATTGCTGGGGTAATTCCTTGAGCAGATGAGTGAGTAGGACCAGCTTCATGGGCCTGCATCCTGTGCAGCCTTCCAGGGCCCCAGGCCCCTTGTGCTTAATGTAATGCTCCGTCACTGTCTTCAAAGTCTACATAACCTTCCCTTTGTAAGTGGAGTCTGATGAAACACAGAGGCAAGTGCCAGGGGGCCTGGAGCCTCAGCTTACACACAGCCT
Organism: Theropithecus gelada; assembly: GCF_003255815.1. Taxonomy (NCBI): domain Eukaryota; kingdom Metazoa; phylum Chordata; class Mammalia; order Primates; family Cercopithecidae; genus Theropithecus; species Theropithecus gelada. Next base: position 39,609,059 of record NC_037689.1, read on the forward strand.
TGCCTTCCCACATGTCTCCAGGACAAGTTCTTGGCCACCTGCTCCCCAGAGCTTTGGTGGCCCAGGCATCATCTGGCCTCCTTCTCCCTGGCCTTGCCCTACCAGTTCACTGTCCTATGCCCAGGGTTGACTTGGTGAGGAAAGGAGGAATGGCCCGATTTCTCATGTCTTTCTCCCCCCACTGCCCACCAGTGGAGTCTGGGCATGAGGGTGGTCTGGCTCAGGTGCACACCCTGGGGCGTCCCAAGGCAGGGTGTGATAGTGGCCATCCTGCCCCAGGTTGGCAGTGCCACAGCATGTTTGGGAAGCTTAACAGAGGTTGCATCTTGGTGGGGGAAAGCCTCTCACCCACCCTCCATCCAAGTACCTAGTGTGCCTTGGCACAGAGGTTTAACACTTCCTAAGGGTCATCCATCTGCCATAGGAAACCTGGCTTGACTTCCTCAGAGCTCACCCATCTTCGTACAGCAGGCAGCTATCAGGCCCAAGTGTGTACAGTGAAATGTATGCTAATAATGATGTAAACATTTCATTTTTTCTTTATCTAGAACGACCTCAAATAGCAAATAAAAGCACAATGACAAGTAGAGGGAGAGAGAGAGAGAGAGAGAGAGAGAGAGAGAGAAACGAAAAAGCTTCATATTTTAGCACTTCTCCCAGCCTTTTAAGCAAAGCAACCCACATTTTCATTCTGCACTGGGTCCCACAAATTATGTAGCCAGCACTGCACATCATTAAAACTTCAAATAAACTGAATACTTACTATGTGCCAGGCACTGCACCAAATATTTTCACATAAATGATTTCATCTGATTCTCCTGGAATTCCTGACCTAACAACACTGTTCTTCAAGCTAAGGAAGTATATCCTTGTGCATGCAAGATGGTTAAGGAGGAATAGGAACTCAGGTCTGTCCAGTGTCCTGGGTAGCACCTTGAAATTCTCCAGCCAGCAGAAATGATGCATCATGAGATAAGCCTTTATCTTAATATTACCTTTCCATTTTTAAGTTACCTGTTAATCTCTAAAGACTTCCGTTTTTCCACCTTTCCTTTAAAAATTTATAAGGGCCCAGGGGGCTTTGCAGTGGCATGGTGCTGCCAGGTGGCAAATGTTAGACAGATGTTTTTGGCAGGAACAGAGAACGCGTGAGATGGCCTGATGTGCCCTTTTTCCTGTCCAGTGGCATGCTGGTAAATATTGACCAAACAGTTCTTGGTGTTAAAAGCCTCATTTGTAGCGTTTGCCAATTTCTGTGGTGTAAATACTCCCAGCATGACTGATTTCAAGCTACCAAGGCCATGAGGAGTTAGAAAGGGGTGCACAACAGCACAGCATTAGATAATATTTCTACCATATTGATACAATATACATTTAAAAACCTTGGAAGCATAGAAAATATCAAATACAATAAAGTGAAAAATGATGAGCTTTGAGTATTTGGTACCTTTGCTTTTAATATAATTTATGTAATTGTATGTTTATTTAATTTACCTTTTAATAATGGCTCTGCTTAACAATCAGCTCACATTCACTTTCCTTCCCTGTTGGTCTGAAGAGCATGGTTAGATCCCTCCTGCTCCTTTCTCCAGCTCAGAGAGAACTGATTCTGCCCTGCCCATGGCTTGAGGGGCTGCCAAAGTACCACCTCTGTGCAGCCACCTGAGCCTGACCCCAAGGCTAAGGAAGGGCTCCTTTTCCTTGGGTTCATTTTCTTTCTTGCCATCCACATCCAAGAGAAAAGAGTCAGAACCCCAGAGTGGGAAGGACCCTAGGAAGATGCTGGTTCCTTGACTATTTCCAGAGATCTGGAAATGGAGTCCCAGAGAATGCAAGGGGCTCACCCCCTGCACATTGGACACCTGTGGGCCTCGAGGACATTGGGCAAGCTGCACTACTTTCCCTCATGCAATCAATACAGTGTTTGCATTTCTATTCTGTGTCAGGTACCATGCCAGGTGCTGGAGACTCACCAGTGACAAACCTGCCAGGGAGCCTGTGTAGAGGGCAAGAATTAAGAGTTCACTTTCAGATGTGTTAAATAGAACACTACATTGATTCTAATGTAGTGTTGGAATCTACATTCCAACAGATTTTGGTCTGAATCTTCGCTCTGCCACTTGGCTGCACGACAACTCACTTAGGTCCTCTGAGCCTCAGTTTCTTCTTTGCTTATATGGAGATAACAATACTTTCCTGGGGAGATTGGTGTAGAGCTTTAATGGGGGCCATGTGAATGCATCAACCTGGGTAAGTGAGAGCATACTGTATGATGAGAGAAGAGAGGTACCAATAGGAACATTTGGTTGTTGCTGCAGTCTGCCTTGTGTCCCAGGTCACCCTGAACGATGTCAGATGCAAGCCCTAGAACCCATTTGCCTGTTCTGTCTTCTAGGGAGCAGGCAGGGGCCCAAGGTAGGCAAGCCCCATTTGGCTTCCTCCTGGGCCCCATCTTCTTGCCTTGCAGCCACCACATTCCTGAAGACCCTACCCATCCTGCTCTACCACATGTGTCTCCTGGGGGCCTCCACCCACACACTCCCTCAGTGACAGCAGCCTTGACAAAGGCAGCATGCCCTTTGTCCTTAACCCCCTGCTACAGCCTGCGTGGCTCAGCCCTGTCCAACTGTGGAAGCCACTGGCCCCAGTGCTGAGCATGAACATCATAGACACTCTGCCTGTCCTCTTGCCGGGTCTGAGAAACCCCAGGAAGAAGAGCATTTCCAGGAAGTAACTGCACCCTCACTGTGGTCAGGACTTTCTGAAGCTCAGTATTTTGGAGGAGCACATGCCGTCCCTCACAAGCAAGATGCCCTGCCTGTCTGCCACCCATGACATCATCTTCAGGCCCCAGAGTCACTTACAGAAGCATAGGCACACCCAGACACACCTTAACAACAGATGGCTATCCTCCAAGTCTGGTAGAAGAGAGGCAGCCTTTTGGGGAGGAGACAAGGTTGGAGAGACCCTCAGAACAGAGGGCAGGGGAAAGCCAGAGCCAGAGGGAAGCTGATGGGACATCAGAGAGACCTCCTTCTCCAGGCACCGAGGGTGCAGGGCAGTGTCCAAAGTCTTTCCACATTTGTCCCTTGCTACCAAGAACTTAGACATGAAGTCAGAAGTTGTTCCCTAAGTCCACATTTAGAAACTGCCAATGGGGAAGCCAGTTTGAACTCTAAACATGACTTCCCCTCAGTTCCTCCTAGTGTAAGGTGTCAGAGCAGAAGTCCAGCTGCCAGCAAGCCTTGGCTGCTGCAGTGGCAGTAGGTGGCTTCCTTGAAGGAGTCCTGGGACACCAAGGCCTCTGAGGGCAGTCTGAGGAAGTGTGAGATCATGGATTCAGGCTACTTGTCCCACTCTGGGACCAGCTTCTGGTCCCCTCAAGGCCCTGCGCAGTGGCCTGAGCATGGTACTGAGTCCGAGGGTGAGTGAGCTCAGGGCTGAGACCTGAAGGTGCCAGAGTTGAGGAGGGTGAGCATGTGGCTAGCCTGGAGCTAGAAAAGAAACAGCCGGAGGATTGCACCTCCAGGCTCAGTTGCCAACCTGCATCTGGACAGCAGTTGGCCCTGCAAAACCATCTTGTCCAAACTGAGCAGTATTGACCTTCCTGTTCCCTACGCCTACAAGGACCCCTTCCATTTTGATATCTGAGTGCTGGAGCCCAGTGAGAGGAAACATAGCACCTTCCACTTGGCCCACTCCATCTTCACTTTAGTGAATACATCTTGGCCCCTCTTCTTTCACTCTGTCCCCACACAACTCTCCACCACCATGGAATGCATGCCTATCACCAGGAGTAACTCATTATCCTTCATCAAAAGTGCCAGGACACAGCAGGATAGAGGGCCAGACCCTGCAGAAACCTGCCTTAGGAGGAAGCCTCTGAGCCCCAGACTCTACCTGGCTCAGTTGGGCTACAGCTTGGGGCTGACCTTGATGGGTGTCCCCAGTAGTCATCCTTGGGCCCTAGTCAGTCATGCTGCCCACTGAAAATATCGTGACCACCACGGAGGACCCTAATGGGAAGAGAAATGCCACAGCCAGAGGGAGCTAAAGATGTTTTCCCAGGAGAAGCAGCAAATATGTAGGGATGAGACATTCAAAAGAAACCACTAGAAAATGAAAATAAAATCAATCACCACAGAGTCAAGAAAGTGAGGGAGGTGAGACTGAGTAACAGGAGAGAAGTGGACTCACCGTCACAGGCAGAGGCAGGAAGGGCAGGGTGCAGGCCAGTCAGGGGATGAGACATACTCCTGTTTGTGGGCACACCATCTTCCCTCCTGGGGCCACTTCTGTTGGGGTGAAGATGGGCTTTGAGGAGAGTCGGTTGGCCCAGGAAGTTTCCTTGGTCATGGTGTCTCCCAAGCAGAGGGAGGGGATGGCCAGAATGTTAAGTATCGACCAGTCCAGGGTGAACGCGGCCACACATACCCCTCGCCCTAAGCTGCAAAGATTTCCCCCATCCCCAATTTGGGCAGTAAGAGTCCTCTGCTTCCTCTAAATGGGAGGTTGGAGCCAGGGTGTCACCTGCCACCAGCACCAGGTCCTCAGAGAGGTGATCCAGAGACCCCCAGGCTGGTTTTGCCAGACCCCAAGCAGGAAGGAAGCTCCCATGGTGATGGGAAGCAGGGAGTTGATCAGGGGGCCCAGGCTATTCTGAGACCGCCAAGCTGTAACTGAAGCAAATTCTAGTCCACGAGTACAAGCTCCCCTCAGAGAGGAAGAAATTGAAGATAGGGCAGTTGAGCAGCCGATAGAAACTAGAACCTCTGAGAGCGGGAGGCAAGAGAGAAGAACCCAGATGGCTCCAGAGAGGACACCACCCCACTGTCTCAGAACCGGGTCAGTGACCCCAGGGAGAAGACAGGGAGATGCACTAAAGTACTGACTGCATGGAGGGTAAGAGAGGTGGACCAACAGACACGTTCTTGGGGTCCTTTGGTGTCTCCTTAGCTGCTTCTTGGATTGTCCTGAGGCTTTCAAGGCTGGGGAAAAGGAACCTCCATTTCATTCTGTGTCTGTGGTTACCAGGCAGTGTCTCAAGTCTCTAGGTGGAAGCAGCTCCCAGGCGACCACCTAGCCTTGACTTCCTGGGGTTCTTTCATCTCTAGAAGACAACGACTTCCTTAAGAGTCTTCCTTAAGTTACCTCAGGGAGAGACCCACTTACCCTGCTAGTAGCCCCAGAGGCCTGATTAAGGCCAGGATGCCCTCTGAGGGAGAGGCTACCCTAAGAAACAAGCATTCTTTGTTGGGTCCAGGCTGGGATCTGTCTTCCAACCCAGCCATAGACAGGACTAGTTTTATGGATATGTGACTTGTGTTCAGAAGGGTCCTGTGCTTACTTTAGTGCTCTGATGTTGATGTCTCAACATTCTTAATACATTTTGAGTAAGGCACCTAGATTTTTCTTTTGTACTGGGTAGCCAGTATAAAAGGAAGGATGGGATCCAGGGCACAAGTGAGGGATTGGTCTTAGCTAGGAATGGACGGTCCATCCATAGTAGAAGAGGGGAAGGCACAGTTGCAGGTAGGTTGGTGGATGTGGTAGTGGGAAGCTGAGGGATTTCCCTCTGACTGCTTCTAGTTTTCCAGTGAAATGAGAAACAAGGTCTTCCTGTGAGAGTGAGGAAGGGGGAGAAGTGTTTGTGGTTTGAAGAAACAGGGGAAAGTGTGAAATGGTCGATAAGGGTGAGCTAAAGGGGTGTTTCCCAATCAATATCTGGGATAATTCATGGGCTCCTCAGGCAGCACTGAGTTTACTTGGTGTCTCAGAGGGTCAACTGGGCTGGAAGTCCTTCCTGGCCAGTTGACAACCAGGCTGCTGGAGCCAAACTTGACAACAGTTGTTCAGCTTGGGGTAAGAGCTTCAACAAATAGACCCACCTAACTGGGATGTGGGATGGTTGAACTGGCCTGACAGCCCCCAACTGTCCCCAAATGGGAACACGCTATCGTCAAAAGTAAACCACTGAAACTGCTCTTATCAACAATGTTAATGGTGTCCATGTTGCCAAAGCCTATGGTCATTCTTAGTCTTCATCTTACTTGGTTTACCAGCAATAGTGTTTCTTATTTAAAACTATTCGGTCTCTGAGGCATTATCCCCTTAGTTTGCCTTTTTATTTACTGGCTTCGCCTCCTCACTATCCTTTACTGCACTTCCTTATCTTCCCAATCTCTAAGCTTTGGAGTGCCCTCAGACTTAGTCTTCACATATCTCATTCCCTCTCACTCCCTAAGTAATTTTATCCAGGCTCATGGCTGAAAACACCACCTATACACCAATGCTTCCCAAATATGTATTTCTAGTTCAGATCTCTTCTAAACTCCATTCTTGTATATTCACCTGTCCACTAAACATCTTCTCTTGGAGGTCTGATATGCATCTCAAACTTAATGTATAAACCAGAGCTACTGATATCTCCCACAAACCTTCTCCCCTGCAGACTTTTCCCTCTCCGTTAAATGGCAACTGCGCCCTTCCAGTTGTTCAGACAAAAAATCTTGGTGGATTGGTTGACTCTTTTTTTTCTTGCATAATCTGCATCCTATCCATTAACAGATGTTATTGGCTCTACTTTCAAAATACATCCCCAGTCCAACCTCTGTCATATCTATTGCTGCCAGAGTAGTCCAAGCCACCATAATCTCTGGCTGGGATTATAGCATTCACCTAAATGAGCCCTCAGCTTTACTACTCTTGTCCCCCATAGATTATTCTTACACAACAGCCAGAGTGAACTTTTAAAATGTAGAACAGAACATGTTATCCTGTTCAAAACTAGAAAGTGTTATATAATAATTCAAAATTATTTTACCCAGATAACTTGGTATAATAATTTGAAGTCATTCCTATTCTTCTATCAGGCCCTATGTGAATGAATGACCTACCTATCTCCTTCCTCCCTTAACTCATCTCCTACCACTGTCCTGATTACTTATTCCACTTGACCTACTATCCTTCTTGCTGTTCTTCGAACACTTCAGGTATGCTCCTGCCCTGGGGTCTTTGCTCTTGCCTTTTCCTCTGTTTAGAACATGCTTGCCTAGATATCCAATATGACTTACTCCATCACCTTATCCAGGTCTCTGCTCAAATGTTACTTTATCAGAGAGGCATTTACTGACCATCCCTCATCATTCTCTATCACTTTAACTTACATCATTTTTCTTTATAGTTCTTATCATCACCTAATATATAATAATTTATATTTGGTTATTGTCTACTCCAACTAGAATATAAGCTTCTTTATCATCATAGTGTCTATATCAATGCTTGGCACCAAGTAAGTGTTCAACAAATATTTGTTCACTTCTAACTTAAATCTTGATTGGGCAGAGCCTAGGTCACCTGCCTGCTCTCCAGGTGCAAGGGATGTTGGGAGAGTAAGTTCTGACTTTTACATTGAGGAGGAAAGTTCTTAAAACCTAGAAAGGATCTTCAAAAGTTGCTGAGTAGCCACAACTTTCCTACAATCACAATCACAAATTTTCTCACATTTATGAGGAAATCTGAGTACAGACTCTTTCTAGAATTTTCTAATGTCCACCTAATCTTTTTTAATCTACTACATCCAAATGAATAGCTGTTCTCCCACCTTTTTTTCCCTCCAGCAACTTGCCTTAAAGAAGTCTATCCAGTAACTCCCAGGCTTTTATGGTCATTTTCATTAATTTGGGTCACTTCAAATTACAGAATTCTAGTGACAACTACAAGCATAAGCAGAATTGGAAACAAACTCAATTCACTCTTGGCTAAATATACAACTCAACCAGCAGGAGCAGAAGTATCCTGGCATCTTAGAGAGTAGCCCTCTACCTCTGAGCAGCTGCAGGCCCCGGGCATCAGTATTGCTTCCAGTGGATAATACTGATGATTAGGTGAATCAATTAAGTGGAGAAGGGTTAAGAGAGCTTCTGCGTGCTTTACTTATTACTATTATGAGGAAAATGACTTTACTTGTAGTGTCTATGTGGATTCCCTTTTGACATTGGACACATTGGGTTCTTATGTGCCCCCAACCCCACACTCAGGGAAAGACTACTTCTTTTCTCTTTCAGAACCCTTTGCTGACACATCAACCTATTGGTTCCTGGAGGAATAATTTGCACTTCCAGATTAATTCTGAACACAATACGATTGCAAGGAGGAAACACGTTTGCAGTAGATAAATTATATAGGTATATAAAACTTATTATTTAACCAGGACACATTTGAGGTGAGTAAAGGGGGTACTACTAAAAAGTAGGATAGCAGGTGTAAAACTTGGGACGTCTGTCTTGACAAACCAAGACATCTGCTAACCCTGATACATAGAATACTCCCACAATGGCAATCTTCTACAAAGCTCACAGAGAGACTTGTAGGGATTGTCAACAAGGTAAATGTTGCTTATTACATGCATGTGAGAGAATGCAATGATTTGGGGGATTAAGATAAACAATTTTGGCATCCCAGAAGAACAGACTGCCTATGACAGACACACAAGGATAATACAATCCTATCTGGTAAGATTCTGTCCCATATCAGGAAAACGAACATCTGGTTCTGGTTCCAAACGACTGAGTTCTGGTATGTACTTGGACTTTGCCAGCCACGAGAGTTGGAAGGTCACTGGATACCACTTTGTTTATGCCTGAAATGCCATACTCTGCCATTGCATTGTGCATTGTATAACTCCAAGATTGATGAGGTGTACCTGGACCAATGGTTTGAGTCTTCCCTGCCCAGGTGCCAGACTATGTGAGTGAGTGTGCTTTCACATGATTTCAATCCCAGCCATTTGCATCCACCTGAGAGATCCTGAGCCAAAACCTGCCCAACCAAGTCACTCCTGAGTTCCTGATCCACAAAAACTGTGAGAGATAATAAATGATTGCTATTGTTTGAAGCCATTAAGTTTATGGGTGATTTGCTATGCATTAATGAATAACTAGAACAGGTACCTATGTTCTCTCAACAGAGTGTCCAATGATCAATGGATTTTATAAGTTAGAACTTTAAGGGAGAGGTCAATGCTGAAGACAATAATTTAGGGAGAATCTGCATATACATGGTGGTTAGAAGGGCTGAAGATGAAACCAGATGCCCATTCATTCATTCATTTAAAAGGTTAAGAAAGATGGTCAGAGAGTTAGGTCTTGATTTCCAAAGCTCCCCTTTCTCATTGCTTTCCTCCGTATCATTGGTCATTGTTTGTTAGTGTCTTTGCTGCTTTCTCTTCATTCCTCAGTCCTTTAAACTTTGGAGTTCCTAAGCTCAGACATAAGCTACTTCTCTCCTATGCTTATTACCTAGGCAATCTTGCCTAAACTCATAACCAATTTCCGTCCATGTGCTGATGACTCCTCGCTTTGATTCTCCAGATCTTACCTTTCCTCTTCACTCCAGACTCATGTTTTCCACTGCCTATTGTAGATCTCCACTTGGAGGTCTAGGAATCTCAAACTCAGGATGTCTAAAGCCACACTCCCAACATTCCCCCAAAACATGCTTCTCCTGCAGTCTTCCCCATTTCAGGAAGTAAATCCATCATCCAGATGGCTCAGGAAAAACTTTGGAGCCATTTTTGGATCCCTCCATTTATTTCACGTTTGATTCAGCAGCAACCCCTTTTGGTTTGACCTTTAAAATACACCCAGAAACCACCCACTTCTCACAATTTCCATCACTTCCTCCCTAGTCCAAGTCACCATCGACTTCCATCTGGTGGATGACAGTGATGAGGAGAGATAGTGAGTGGTACAGCCAGAAGATAATGATTCTCAAAGCAGGAGATTTTAAAAGATTTGGATTCAATCAAACTTTTTATTCAAGATAATTGTAGATTCGCATGCAGCTAATAAATAATACAAAGAATAATAGTTTCCTCCAATGGTAATTAGTGTCTTGCAAGACTATAGTACAATATTACAACAAAGATATTGACATTGATATAGTCAAGATACAGAACATTTCCATCACCACAAGGATCTCTCATATTGCCCTCTTACACCACACCCACCTCTCTTCCACCTCTCCACCTCATCCGTAACCACTGGCAACAACTAATCTGTTCTAAGTTCTAAAATTTTGTCATTTCAGAAATGTTATATAAATGGTATCATACAGCTTTTAATCTTTGGGGATTGGCACTTTTTTTTTTCCACTTAGCATATTTCCCTGGAAAGTCATCCAAGTTTTTGTGTGTCTCAATAGTTCATTCCTTTTTATTGCTGAGTAGCACCATAGCCTGCTTAACCATTCCCCTGTGGTAGGACATCTGGGTTGTTTTCAGTTTGGGGCTATTATGAATAAAGAGACTATGGACATTCGTGAACAGGTTTTTGCATGAACATAAGTTTTCATTTTTCTGGGATGGGTGCCCAGGAGTACAATTGCTGAATCATATGACAGTGGCATGCTTCATTTTTAAAAATAATTACCAAATGATTTTCCAGACTAGCTATGCCATTTTACATCCCCACCAGTAGTATGTTAACCATCCGGTTTCTCTACATCCTTGTCAGTATTTGCCAGTGTTTGGTGATGTCACTGTTTTTTATTACCATTCTGATAGGTGTAAGCATATCTCTTTGTGGGTTTAATTTGCATTTCCCAAATGGTTCATGGTGGTGAACATCTTTTCTTGTGAGTATTTGCCATCTGTATATCCTCTTTGTTGAAATGTCTGTTTATGTCTTTTGTCCATTTTATAATTGGGTTGTTTGAGGTTTTTTAATGTTAAGTTTTGAGTTCTTTCTATATTCTAGGTACTAGTTCTTTGTTGGATATGTGGTTTGCAAATATTTTACCTCAGTCTATAGCTTGCCTTTACCTTCTTCTATAGGGTTTACACAGAACAAAAGCTTTTATGTAGATTGAGTCCAATTTATCCATTTTTCCTTCTATGGATCATATCACACTTTTGGTATCAAGTCTAAGACTTCTTGTCTAGCTCTAGAGCTCAGACATTCTGCTATTTTTAAAACAAATGTATTGTAATTTTACATTTTGTATATAAGTTTAAGATCCATTTTGAGTTATTTTTTGTATAATGTGGTAATGTGCGAGGTTTAGGTCGAGGTCCTTTTTGTTTGTTTTGTTTGCTTACGGATGGTCCAGTTGCTCCAGCACCATTTGTTGAAAAGGTTATCCTTCTTCTTTTGAGTTGTTTTTGCACCTTTGTCAGAAATCAGTTTGGCATATTTATATGGGTCTATTTCTGGGATCTCTATTCTGTTTCATTGATCTATGTATCTCCAACAAACCACACTGTTCTAATTACTGTAACATTAAGATTAGGTAAAGTTATCCTCCCACTTTATTCTTCTTGCCCCAAACTGCTTTAGCTACTATATAGTTCCTTTGTCTTTCCATATAAACTGTGAGATAATCTTGCCTATAACTAAAAAATAAATCTTGCTGGGATTCTGATGGGAATTGGATTAAGCATGTATATAAATTTGGTGAGAATTGCAATCTTTTCCATGTTGAATCTTTCAACCCATGGACATGATATGTCTCTCTATTTGTGTATATCTTGTTTTATTTCTTCATCAGTGTTTTATAGTTTGAGGATACAAGTTTCATATATATATATTTTTTTCAAGACAGAGTCTTGCTCTGTCACTCAGGCTGGAGTGCAGTGGCGCAATCTCAGCTCACTGCAACCTCTGCCTCCCGGGTTCTCTTGAACCTGGTAGTAGCTGGGACTACAGGCCTGTGCCACCACACCCAACTAATTTTCATATTTTTAGTAGAGATGGGGTTTTACCATGTTGCCCAGGCTGGTCTCGAATTCCTGGCCTCAAGTTATCTGCTTGCCTCAGCCTCCCAAAATTCTGGGATTACAGGTGTGAGCCACTGTGCCCAGCCCTCATACATGTTTTCTTAGATTTACACATAGTATTTAACTTTTACAGCAATTGCAAATGGCATTGTATTTTAAATTTTGGTTTTCATACGTCCAATGCTAGTATATAGAAATGTGATTGACTTTTATGTGTTTTGTCTTGTATCCTGCCTCCTTGCTAAACTCATTTATTCTAGGAATATTTTGTAGATTTCTTAGGACTTTTTCACATAGACAATCCTATGATCTGCAAATAGGGACAGTTTTACTTCTTCCTTCCCAATGTCTGTGCCTTATATTTCTTTTTTGTTTCTTACTACCCTGGCTAGAACTTTTGGCACTTTGTTGAATAAGAATGGTGACAGCAAACATTTTTTTCTGATCTTAGAGGGTAATCAGTCAGTCTTTCATCATTAAATATAGTGGTAGTTGTAATTTTTTGGTAGATGTTCTTTATCAAGTTGAAGAAATTCTCCCTCTATTGCTAGTTCAGAGATGTTTCTTTATATCATGAATGGGTGTTGAATTTTCAAATGCTTTTCCTACATCAATTGATATGATCCTGTGAGTTTTCTTCTTTAGCCTGTGATTATGGTGGATTACACTGATTGATTTTGAATTTGAACCAGACTTGCATCCTTGGAATAAGTCCCACTTTTTCATGGTGTATAATTCTCTTTTTTATATGCTGGTGAATTTATTTGCTGAAATATTTTTAAAGTATTTTTATATCTATATTTTGCAAGAGATAGCATTACTTTTTTGGTACTGTCTTTGGTTTGGTATCAGGGTAATACTAGTTTAATAAAAACAATTGAGAAAAGCTCTCTCCTTCTATTTTCTGTACAAGATTGTTAGAATTAGTGTTATTCTTTTTTTTTTTTTTTGAGATGGAGTTTCATTCTGTTGCCCAGGCTGGAGTGCAGTGGTGCGATCTGGGCTCACCGCAACCCCCGCCTCCCAGGATTAAGTGATTCTCCTGCCTCAGCCGTTCGAGTAGCTGGGACCACAGGTGCACGCCGCCATACTGGGCTAACTTTTTGTATTTTAGCAGAGACGGGATTTCACCATGTTGCTCAGACTGGTCTTGAACTCCTCAGCTCAGGCAATTCGCCCACCTCGGCCACGCCTGGGAGCCACTGTGCCCGGCCTGATATTGGTAATTTTATTTGTCACTCTTCTTTATTTTTCAGCCTTGCCAGAAATTTGTCAATTTTACTGATTATTTCAATTCTTTAAAATGAGTTAAGTTTTGTTTTATGGTCAGGGTATCGCCTATCTTGGTATATGATCCCTGGACACTTGAAAAGAATATGTATTTCTCCGTTGTTGGGTGAGGTATTCTATAAATGTCTATTAAATCCTATTGATTGTTGGTTGTGTTGGGTTCTTGTATATCTTTGCTCAATTTCCTGTCTATACATTCTATCAACTATTGAAAGAGGGGTACCATAGTTTCTAGATATGATTATGGATTTGTCTATTTCTCTTTTTAGTTATATTGGATTTTTTTTTTTTTTTTGGTGTTGTTGTTTTGCTTCACTTCGTTTGCAGCTTTGTCATTTGGCGTACAGACATTTAAGATTGCTATGGAGGGTTGACCTTTTTATCATCATGTAATGTCCCCCTCTGTCTCTGGCAATTTTCTGTGCACTGAAATCTACTTTATCTAGTATTAATATAGCCACTCCTGCTTTTTTTGACTAATGTTCACATGATATATCTTTTTCCATCCTTTTACTTTCAACCTACCTATATCATTATATTTGAAGCTAGTTTTTTGTAGACACCATATAGTTGTGTTGAGTTTTTAATGCACTAAGCCAATTTCTTTGTGTTAATTGGTGCATTTAGACCAGTTACATTTAATGTAATTATTGATGTGTTAAAGCTATGTCTTCCATTTATAATTTTGTTTTAAACTTTTCCTCTGTTTATAATTTCTCTTTTCTTATTTTTCCTGTCTTCCTGTAAATGAACATTCCTTTACTTGAAAATTTTTTAAAATTCAATTTTGATTTACCTATAGTATTTTTAAGGCTATCTCCTTGCATAGCTTTTTTAGTGGTTTCTCTAGGTATTGCATTATATACACATAATTTATCACAGTTTACTGTACATTTTACCAGTTTGAGTCAGAAGTGTAAGAAAACTTACCTCTCTTTATGTGTCTTTGCCCTTTTTTGTTTTGTAATATAATTATCTTAAATATTTTTTTCTGCATACATTTAGAAACACATCAGACAGTGTTACAACTTTTGCTTCAAACATCAAACATACCTTAGAAGACTGAAGAGAAGGAAAATGTATTTACCCATATTTTCACTCATCCTGTTGCTCTTTCTTCCTAGTGTTCTAAGATTCCTTCTTTTATCATTTCCTTTCTGTTTAGAGAGCTTCCTTTAGCCATTCTTTTAGGGTAGGGCCTGCTGGCAATAGATTCTCTTACTTTTCTTCATCTGAGGTTGTCTTGATTTCTTCTTCATTTGTCATGGATATGTTCACTGGATGTAGAAATCTAAACTGACGGTTCTTTTCTTTGAGCACCTGAAAAATGTGCCATTTTCTTCCAACCTCAGTGGTTTCTGATGAGAAATCTGCTGTCATGTGAATTATTTTTCCTTAATTGGTAATGTGCTGTTTCTCTTTTACTGCAAGATTCATCTTTGGCTTTAATTTTCAGAAGTGTGACTATTATGTGACTTGGTTTGGATTTCTTTGGGTTTATCCTGTTTGGGGTTTGCTTACTTTCTGGAAACTGTATATGAACTTATTTTACCAAATTTGGGGAGTTTCCAACCATTATTTCTTTGAGCACTTTTTTTTAGCGCCATCCTTTTTCTCCTCTCTTTCCAGGACTTCCATGCCCAGATGTTAGATCTTTTACTACAACTCTGTTTATTTTTTTAGTCCTTTTTTTCTCTGTTGTTCAGATTAGGTAATTTTTATAGTTCTTTCTTCAAATTCACTGAGTCTGTTCACTAGCCCCTCCATTCTGCTATTGAGCCCATCCATTGAGTTATTATTATTTTGATTCTTGTATTTTCAGCTCTGCAATTTCCCTTTGGTTCTTCTTTATATCTTCCCTTTCTTTGCTGAGATTTTCAACTTTTTTATTGGTTCCAATCATGCTTGCAATTGCTCATTAAAGGATTTTTATTATGACTGCTTTTAAATGTGTATAATAGAATCCTAACATCTCTGCCATCTCAGTGTTGGCATCCATTGATTGTCTTTTTCATTCAAGTTGAGAATTTTCTGGTTCTTTGCATGACACATGATTGTTTTATTGAAACCTGGACACTTACACTATGATACTCTGAATCTTATTTAAACCTTTTGCTTTGGGGGGCGGAGCAAGATGGCCGAATAGGAGCAGCTCCAGTCTTCAACTCCCAGCGCCAGCGACACAGAAGACCGGTGATTTCGGCATTTTCAACTGAGGTACTGGGTTCATCTCACTGGGGAGTGCCGGACGATCGGTACTGGTCAGCTGCTGCAGCCCGACCAGCGAGAGCTGAAGCAGGGCGAGGCAT